>NW_025388971.1:0-4237 GCF_016433145.1 Gracilinanus agilis | reverse complement strand
GAAGAGAGGAGGGAGGGAGGGAAGGAAGGAAGGGAGGAGGGAGGGAGAAGGAAGGGAGGGAAGAAGAAAGGTTCATACTGTTTGGGTTTATTTTTTTCTTTCTTTGTTTTTTAAGATAAATAAAGATCTTTCAGGCAGAATCACATTTTTGGCTCAGACAGGTGAATTTTCTGTACCACTGAAATGTACAACAAAGAAATGTCTTGTAAGTAAAAGAATTTGCATGATTTATTTTTTCCAAGGTCTTTTAGGTTGGGAAATGTGCATGGAGCTAAAACAAACAGCACACTCGAAAATCTTACTCAAGAGTAAAATGTCTCTGAGGGCTACATCCTAACTAACAAAGCTGTCTGGTCCTCACCAACTAAACCTAGAGCTTATTTCCTAGAGGAGCCCTTTTCCCCACAATCTAATTCTGTCTCTGACTCATATCAATTGGAGGCCTTCTTCCCTTGATGGCTATTTATGGATTAGAGAGTGGCATAAATTTCTAATGATGACAGTGATTGACCACCATTTAAACTAAGAGGCAGGAGGGAGTAGTGGAAGAAGCCAGGTCTCAGAGTCAGGGAGACCTGGATTCAAATCCTGCTTATTTTCGGCCATCTAATTTAACCTCAGTACTTCTAGGCAACTCTCTAAGAATTTAAGTTGAAGACTGGATGCCTACTTGCCTTCCATTATTAATATTAATATTATTATTATTATTATTAATCCTTACCTTTCAACTTAGAATGGATATTAAGTGTTGGTTCCAAGGCAAAAAAGAGGTAAGGGCTAGGCAATTGGGATCAAATGACTTGCCTAGGGTCACACAGCTAGGAAGCATCTGGGACCACATTTGAACCCAGAAACTCCATTCTCCAGGCCTGGCTCTCTATCCACTGAGTCACCTCACGGCCCCTCACCTGCCTTCCTAAAGAGAGTTCTTGGGGGAATTACTATATCCTGAAATCACAGATTCAGCCTCAGATTTTTAAAAATTGATCAAATAATTGAAAAAGTGGAAGAGTTAATGGATTATCCCTTTCTCCCCCACCCCCATCCTCTTAAACCCCCCCAGCTCTAGGACACAAAGATATTGTAAGGAAAGCCTGAGTTTTTTAGTTGTCTTTCTGCATCAAGCAAACACTCCTGGTCAGTGGGGTACTTGCCTATTCAATGTCTTCAGACACCATCTTTTTGGGCTTGTCACCCCCATGGACAATGATGCCAACACTTGACTGCTTGTAACTATTCACAGGGGCCCTGAGAGGATCTAACATCCCACTTAAAAAAAACCCTTCTGTCCTAGAATTACACTAATTATTGATTCCAAGTGGTAGGTAAGGGCTAGGCAATTGGTGTTAAGTGACTTGCCCAGGGTCACCCAGCTAGGATGTGTCTGAGGTCAGAGTTGAACCCAGGACCTCCCCATCTCCAGCCCTGGCTCTCTATCCACTGAGCCACCCAGTTGCCCCAAACATTCCTCTTTACTGATCATCTTTGGTAGGATCTTCAT
Source organism: Gracilinanus agilis (assembly GCF_016433145.1). Lineage (NCBI taxonomy): Eukaryota > Metazoa > Chordata > Mammalia > Didelphimorphia > Didelphidae > Gracilinanus > Gracilinanus agilis. The sequence goes on along the minus strand of NW_025388971.1, from coordinate 2,736 downwards.
CCCAGTATCATTTCTCCCAACTTAATATATTGGTTCATTTTTCAGCAGAAATGCTATACTCCCCCACACATACATTTATATATAATCAGGCTATATGAGAAAGGAAAGACATACGTTTATCTAGGAATTCATGAATGGCTTAAAACCAAACTGGAGCACGCACTGGGATCTGGAGTAAATTTCCAGTAAAATCAATGGATCGTCTCCTGAGCCTTTCAGACCAGAAAGAGCGAACTCAGTTCTTTGTTCTCCCAAGTCCAGCGATTTTCCAGCCCATCGGAGCCGCTAGCACATTCTTCATCTCCCCAAATACTTTGTCATCTAGAGGAATTTTTCAGTGCACCAGCTAAGGCTTTTGCCATGAACGAGAATTGAAACATTGGTTTTGCCCATTGATTCCAGCGGAATTTCTTGGCCAAAGTCACAGCAGAGAGCTTAAGGACCAATACTTTCTTCAAGGGTTCCAATGTGGTGGTTACAGGAATGAGTGACTTACCACTGGCCTCTGGTGGATTGTGCCTTCTTCTAGGTCCTTAGACTCAGAAGCAAAAGGGCAGGTCATATGTCTAATTCCCTCCTTCCCAAATGGACCGACCCATTTGGATGCTTTTCTAAGCTCATCAAGGGTGGAGAAGGTTCTTCTCAAAGAAATTGTCCTTTGTCTTTCCATCTCCATGAATGACAGGAAGAACTGAGGCTCTCTTAGAGAAATGCTTTCCATTTGCCTCTTGCTTAGAAATCCATCTTGCCCCCTTCTCAAGTTCTTTTATGCCATTATTATAATGGGGGAAATAATGTACAAAGTATGTATATATATATATATATACACGCACATATATATATGTAGATATATATACACACACACATATATATAGATATATATAGATATATACGTGTATGTTGATAAATATATAGTAAATGGAATATCGTTTCAGAAGGAAAGGAATGGGGAGAGGATGTTGAAGGGGAAGGGAAATTGAGAAAGGTCTCCTACAGAATGGCTTCAACTGAGTCTGAGGGGATGAAGAGGAGCTACACGGGCTGGAAATATACCTTTGAGAAAGCCCCACTGAGCACAGCTTGAAGAATTAAACACCATCTGCAAAGAAGCTAGAGAGAAAATGTGAAAAAAGGTATATCGTAGAGTAGAAGAACCACCATTCCCGAGACGTTGAAGATCCGCCTGCAGGAGGAGACATCTTCATGGGTCTTGAAGGCACCAATTGGGTACTGGGATGGCAGGAAGATTTGATTGACTTTCCGCTGCAGTTCCCATAAATGGAACCGCTCCCATGAAGAGGAAGGAGTCAATCAAATAAAGGGTCTACCAATGCCATTTTCATTAATGTTCCCTTACGGCCATTATCCAAGTTGCTACCTGTGGCAAAACTGTAACAGTTCAAGAATTTGGCTTTCAACTCCAAAGACAAAAGCAGCAAACATAATTTGTATCATCCGTGGACATTTTCTTGGATGTGTTAATAAGTGTGTGAGTTTTTCTGCTTGAAATGGTAGATGCTTATTTAATTGGCATTACTGATTATCTGGGCACTGGTAATTATGAGTTTTCTCCTTGCAGCTGTTCCTGGGACGTAAGCTCATTAACTTTGGCACATATGTGGTGGGAGAGACTGCCGTACAGAGCATCACCCTGGGAAACCGTGGAGCCCTGGGGACACAATTTTTTGTTCGCTCAAAAATTGAGGCCTCTGATTTCGGAGCCAAATCCCCCAACATAATAGTTGTGAGTATGTCACACTGCGCTACCTTTGATAAGCTTAGAATATTTTCCAAATGGCTGGTCTGTTTGGGAAGGAGGGAATTATACAGATAACTATCCTTTTACTCCTAAACTGGAGGGCATAGGTGAAGGCACAATCCAGCATGGGCCAGTTGTAATAGTCTTTTTTTTAATATTTATTCATCTTCATATCTACCAAATTTGATGCCCTCAAAGAAAGTCTAAGTCCTCAGCTGTGACTTTAGCCAAGAAATTCACCTCAGCTCAATGGAGGTAACCAATATTCCAAGTCCTGTTCATGACAAATACCTAGAAAATATTTTAACCTTAACCAAAGGTCGGATGATCCTTCCTCCCTTTTCACCCTTGACCCTTTTCACCAGTCTAAACTTTTCATTCTTCCTGAAAAGAAGTGATATTTCAGACTTTTGAAAAGGCCTTGCAAGAACTCTTTCTTCTTATTTTTCTTTGTGGGACTCACCATTTCATTTCTTGAATGACTTTTCATCCTAAAGTACCATACAAAATGTATATTCAATAATCTTAACTGGGTCCTCACTGCAGCAAGGCAATCATTTTATGCTTCCCTAGGCAAATCACTATCTCATTCATCACAGCAGCTGTTTCAAGCTGTTTCATCTCTTCTCAAACTTTGTATCCCCATCCCCTGAAATCTTGGCCTCCTATTTCATTTAAATTGGGCATCCTTTTTTAAGCTCAACATGTCCAAAATTTGATACTAAGTCAGAAGATAAGGGTTTTGAAAAATCAGGTCAAAAGTGGAAATTTATTTGAAACCCAAAGGAAGCCAGGCAAGGCTTTCTCCTCAAATCCTCTCCTTTCCCTAACTTTCTTTCCTATTACTGTCAATGACACCACCCTCTTCCTACTCACCCAGACTCACAAGCTAGATGTCATCCTCAATTCTTTCCTTTCTCTCACCCCATCCCTATGTCCAGTCTGTTGTCAAGTCTCTCCTCTCCTCTCCTCTCCTC
>NW_025388970.1:0-2137 GCF_016433145.1 Gracilinanus agilis | reverse complement strand
TGGGGGGGGGGGGGGGAGCGCCTCTGCCCCGCCCTCTCCCACCCGCACTGACGGCTCCTCTCTCCTCCCCCTTCGCCCCGCATCCCACTCCGAAGGTCCACGGCTGCCAGCCACGGGGTTGCCCTCGGCCTGCCTGCTGCATGTGCTCTGCCCGTGGATTTCCCTATTGCAGGAGCGCCTTGTCTTGCTCCCCTCGCTGCAGGGATGTGGGAGTGGAGGCTGCCTCTGTGCCTCAGTTTGTGCCTAAATTGGGGATGGGGGGGGGGGGTCTTCCCTGGGCGGCCTGGCCCGAGGCTGAAAGAGGTGTGAACTGGAGGAGGCAGGCATGTAGGGAGGCCCCCCAAACAGAACAAGGCAGGGCTGTTTGCTCGGGCCGAGCTCTCTCCCCCGTTGTCTCCTGGAGTTGGGGGGTCCATGGAGTCCCCCGGGCTGCCCCGGTGCTTAGCCTGGCCCCTCTGGCCCGCCGAGCCCTTGTTCAGGCTGAGGTCACATGGGCCTCTGGCCACGCCAACACCAGCCAAGGGCTGAGGCTCTGGGGCAGATCCCAAGAGGGGGAGACCCCCCCCCCGGAAAGGAGCAACTTGGGGTCTGCCCTGCCCTTTGGGGGCTCAGCAAAGGCACCATGGAGAGGAGTCCGGCCAGAGGCCAGCACATGGGGAGCAGCTTTGACCCCAAAAGGCCTCTAGGGCTCAGGCCAGAACAGGGGCTGCTGGGAGTCTCTTGAAGGCGGGTCCCCAAAGGGCAGAGGTCAGTTTGGGGGCTCCTAACATGGGGCTGTCAGGCGGGCCAGTGTCCAGAGCCAGGCTCACTGGACTCCGTGCCTCCCCCGACCCCACGATGCCTTTGCCAGGGTCTGGATCCCTTCCACGCTCCCTCCCCCTCCTTTGGATTCTCACCTTTCATTTCAAGGAGGTCTTCCCTGCTGATCCCCCCCCCCCCAAGCCCTCAGGATGGCTGAATTGGAATCTGGGACTTCCTAGGTTGGGGGGGGGGGAGCCACAGTGATTTGGCCCCTAAGATCCAAAGAGCGAGAATCCAGAGAGGGCTGTTGGGTTTGCAGAGCCTCCTGTGGCTCTCGGTGCCTCATGGGCTCTTCACAGTTGCCTTGGGAGGGAGGCGAGACTATTATCCCCATTTTACAGTTAAGGCCACTGAGGTAGGCCGAGGTGAAGTGACTTTCCCAGAAGCACACAGTGGGTGAGTGTCAGAGGCCATATTTCTGGCCTTCCCCCCGCCCCCTGCTGTCCCAATAGCTGTCTGAGAGAAGGCTCAGGACGGGGGCCAGGAAACAGAAAAGGCCCCCCCTGAAAAGACCCAGCCCTTTCCTGAGCCCCCCCCCACGGTTCCAGTGAGGCAGAAGGGGGGGAGCCCCTCTCCCTGGAGGGTTTCTATTTCCACCCTCCCTCGTACTCGGCTCCCCTGGTATTCCCAGATGGAGAGGGACGGCCCTGAGGATGGGGGGGAGGGGCTCCCCCAAAGGAAAAGGGGTGGGTGTGAACGGCTGTCACATGCTCAAGGCAGAGGGGGGATTCACACCCTGGGCCCCATCCAAGACCAGAAGCCTCCTGCTGGGACATGTTGCCTCCCAGGATCCCCCATGTGAGCCCCTGGGACTCTGCTCCTCCTAGAGCCCTCTCCTGGGGGGGGAAGAGCTGGGAAGAAGTGGAGGGTCATCTGGGGGCCCTGGGAGCCTGCTGGGCCTGGCCCGGCCCCCCCAGCGTGGCCCTTCGGCCCTCCCCAGCCATGCTTTGGTTTCCTGCCTCCTTTGGTGGGGGGGAGGGAGAGGCTTCTGGGAAATGATTACTCACATGTTTTGGGAAAGGGGCGGACCCAGGAATTGGCAGAGCTCTGAGAGAGACAGACAGAGAGACAGAGACAGACAGAGACAGAGAGATAGAGAGAGAGAGAGACAGGCGGAGAGAGAAGGTGGCCAAGAACTCCCCACAGCCAGTTTGGGGGCGGGGAGGGCCCGGCTCTTTTTGCCCCCCTTCCCTCCCCCTCCAGAGGCCCGGGGCCAGGCTGGACTTGGGCAGGGGAATGGGGGAGGCGGAGGCAGGACTGCTGGGGGGGGTCAGCCAAGGAAAACTTCCCAAAAGGAACAGAATGTCCAGGAAGTCAGGAAGGGGGGGAGGCGGTG
>NW_025388969.1:0-7898 GCF_016433145.1 Gracilinanus agilis | reverse complement strand
GAAGGAAAGAAGGAAGGAAGGAAGGAAAGAAGGAAGGAAGGAAGGAAGGAAGGAAGGAAGGAAGGAAGGAACTTCAAAACCAAAAGAAACTGTTGTGCTTTAGCTTTTTTTTTTTGAAATCCCTAATGTTAAGGGCTCATCTGAATTGAATCCAGTAGTAGTGAATAGAAGGATATTTTTGGTGTATAGATTTCATGCTTGGAGACATTTTCATTTTTATAAAGAAAAAACATACTCATTTGGTTGATGAATTTCTGATCACTTTACTAAAGGTAGAACAGGCAGTTTTACATTTCAGCCTATTTATATAGATGGATATTTAAGTCATTCCCTTTCCAGCTAATGGAAAAAGTGAAACTGAAGGATATGGAGGTCACTTTGTTTATAGTTATAATTAGGGTGGTTCACGGATGTTCCACCTGCTGTTCATTTGTTGCTACTCTTCTGTTAAAGTTCAAGTTTTCTGTCTCCACACTGCTCTTAGGATCTAATTTCCTCTTCAGATTATTTTCCATAATAATACCAGCCACAGAAATTGTTGTGAGGATCAAATGAGTTAATATCTATAAATTGCTTAGCATAATGTCTAAGAACATAGTAAATACTTTGCCAATGCTTGTTTCCTTCCTATGTTCATTACTTCATTCTTTTGTTCCTTCCTTCATTTGTTCATTCCTTTGTTTGTTCATGCATTCATTTGTTCAATCCTTCCTTTGTTCCTTTGTTCCTTCCTTCCTTTTTTCCTTCCTTCATTCCTTTCTTCTGTTCTTCTTTCCATACCTTCAAATGAATAGTGGAATCTACTCTAATGAGGAAATATCTACCAGTTTGGTAGTTTGCTTTTATTTAGATATTCTAGGGCAGTGATGGGCAAACTACAGCCTGCCTGCCATATGTGGTCCCCTGAAGTGTTCTATCTGGCTGCGTGACACTATTCCTAATCGGACTAATACAATGAGTAGAATACAATACAATCAAACTTGGAAAGTGAGCATTTCCTTTCCTTTTGCCCCTCTTTAAAAAGTTTGCCCATCACTATTCTAGGGAATGGCCTGATAGGGATTTTTTCCATTAGATTTTGCTCTTTTTAAATTAACATTGCCTTACTAACAATGAAATCTTTTTAACAGTCCTATCTTCTTCTTCTTCTTTTATTCATGATTCATAAAAGCAAATTCATAAAAAGCAAAAATTCCTTAAGGATGACTATTTCTTTTTATTTGTTTTATTCGTTTCAGTTCCTTTAACATAGTAAGACCATACGATCATAGCTGGAGAGCTGAAAAGTATCTTAGAGGTCATTTAATCCATCTTTCTACTTTTATAGATGAAAAAGCTATGGCGCAGAAGGGCTCACTTTTCAAAGGTCACATAGGAAGTAAGTGGTAGAATTAGTATTCAAACTTAAGTCCAAATCTGTGTTACAAGTTCAACATTCTTTCCATGGTATCACACATAAGTATTTAATTAAAGCCTTTTGAATATATGGACAAAGTAATTGACTCAAGTGATAAGATTCGAAATATTAAACTTCCAAGTGGATTATAAATATGTTCAATTGAATAAAGTTTTCTTTGCAGAATTGTAGTATTTGTATGACATATTACTATGGAGATTTTTTTATTATTTTTTTTGTGATTGCACTTCTCATTATTTAGTCACTTTTCGGTCACATCAGACTCTTTTTACCATTTCAGGCTTTGTTGGTGAAGGTACAAGAATTGTTTATAGATGAGTAATTAAATTCAGCAGGGTTAAGCGACTTGCCCAAGGTCACTTAGGCTAGTAAGTGATAGAAACCCATGAAGATGAGTGATCTTTATTCCAAAACCAATGCTCTATCCACTTTACCACCTGATTGCCCCTAAAATACACTCGTGTTGTCTAAATTAATGTACAATCTACTGAAAGACCTCATGTTTTCATTTTCATTTTTTATAGTAAATACATGATAAAATAAAAAGAGAGTTCACTAATAAATGAAGAGACAAGAATAGTTTCCAGGAACCTTCTCCCTTGGTTTCTGTCACAATACTCTCATAGTTTTCCATTTCAGGAACCATTCCATCTAAGCCTCCTTTGCCACTAAATGTTGGCATCACCCATAATTCTTTTCTTCTTATACTCTACACTCAAGTTTTCATGACTTCAATTGTTCTTCTAATTTTAAATTCTAATTTTGCCATCTTAGAATCATTCTTGACTCTTCCCTCTTCCTCCTTCCCATATCTTGTTGATTCCCCTTTGATACAATCCCTTCTCTCCATTCAGAGGTTCATTATACAAGTACTGGCTCATAACATCCTCATTTATACAAAACTATTGCAAAAGTCTCCTAACTGGGTTCCCTGCTTCCAGCCTCTCTCCTCCCCAATCCATTTCCCACTCAGCTGCCAAATTAATATTCCTGTCATTCCTTTGCTCAAAATTCTTCACTGAATCTCTATTCCCTCTAGGAAAAAAAAATACTGCAAACTCTTCAGGTTGGCATTTAAAACACTTCACAATCTGGATCCCATCAACATTTCCAGACACTTCAGATTACTCTATGTTCCAATCAAACTGTTCTACTACATGTTCTCTGAATTCAGAATTCTGTCTCTCCCTTTTCTGTTGCCTGGGCTATGCCATCTCTCCCATGTCTGCCCTGATCTCTTAGCGGCTCAATTGCCACTTATGTGAAATTTCCTGATCTCCATATCCATAGCAATCAGCATTTCCTTTCTACTTATATTGTTTTTATATATCGTTTTATATTGTATTTTCTTAGTTTTGCTGCAGAGATTACTACTCTCCCTAAACACCCAGTAGAATGTAAGCTCTTTGAGGCAGGGGCTATTTATTTTTTGACTTTTTCTCTCCAGAATACAGAATTGCCTGGGTCCAAGGAAGCACATAAAAATTATTGGTTGAACTGAACTGAACTATACTGAACTGAATTTTCTCATTCTCACAATGGGAAACTATATACCTCAGGCTTTTCATTTTAAAACACAAGTTTTTCCTTCTGGGTCCCAAGAGGAAAGATATGTTTCACAAAGTTATTTCCTTCCAAGGTCTTTGAGTTGGAGAAATATTTCAAACAGATGACAGAAAAACATATCCAGACTTCAGAATATGAGATATTTCCCAAACAAGAGTATTTCGAGATTCCACTCATAATCATAGTTATTGTCTGCTTCTAGTCTTTCATATTATTTCATGGAAGTTTTCCTCATCATCAAACTCTAAATGGTCACCTTCATAAATTATGACCACAATGAAGACATTATGAAATGTTTGTTAGATGAACTTCTATCATAGATTTAGATCTGAAAGGGACCTTAGAGTCATTGCATACAACTTTTCATTTTTTCAAATGAGAAAACTGAGGCCCAGGGAGGTAAATTGACCTGTTCAGGATCTCACACGTAGGAACTGTCTAAAACTAGATTTAAAATCAGATCTTCCTACCTAAACCTCCAACATGCTATTCACAAGGTCATTTAGGTGTTCATTTTTTTTTAAACCCTTACCTTCTGTCTTGGAGTCAATACTGTGTATTGGCTCTAAGGCAGAAGAGTGGCAAGGGCTAGGCAATGGGGGTTGAAAGACTTGCCCAGGGTCACACAGCTAGGAAGTGTCTGAGACTAAATTTAAACTCAGGACCTCCCATCTCTGGGCCTGGCTCTCAATCCACTGAGCTACCCAGCTGCCCGCTAGGTGTTCATTTTTTAATCAGTCTCATTTAGTGATTTTACCAGGTTGAATCTCAGATGACAAACTGTCACTAGGCCATACCTGAGGCCTTTCCACCTGAGAAGAAGAGTCCAGAGCTTACAGATAGAAATTTAAAGATCCGCAGCTGGGTTTATTCCATAACTTAGGTATTGGACTAAATTATATCGGAAAATAACTTAAAGATCATCTCTCTTCCAATCTTCCAACCTTTCACTTTCATTTGTTCTATTACATTCATGTGGTTGGTTATCCAACCTGTTTCCACTGATTGGAAGCTTTATTAGCTTTAAGAATACAGCAAAGGACACTGGTTTGGTCCCTGCTATGAACATATAACCCTAGGAAAGGTTTAGAACCTTACCAAGCCTCATTTTCTTCATCTAAAAATGATGAGGTTAAAATAGAGGATCTTTGAGGTTCCTTTCAACTCTAGGCTTTTTATGGCATGAACCTTCACAAGGCCTCCCATCTCATTTCTGAAAGCTCAGATTACTAGAAAGTTCTGTCTTACATTAAGTCTGATTTGCCTTCCTATGACTTCAAACACAGAATAACTGATTGGTTTAAGATTGGGAAAGAATTACAACAAGACTTTATTGTCAATCTAGTTATTTAACTTATATGTAAAATGTCAGGCAGGACAAATCAAAAGTTAGAATTAAAGTTGCTGGGAAAAATAGCAGCAATTTCAGATATGCAGATGATATCACTCTGATGGCAGAAACTGAAGAATTAAGAAGCCCCTTGATGAGAGTCAAAGAGGTAAATATAAAAGCTAAGATCTTAGCAATTGGTCCTGTCACTTCCCAGCAAATGGAGAAGAAATGGAAGTGGTGTCAGATTATATATTCTCAAAGATCACTGTAAAGGTGCCATGGAGTTAAAAGATTCTTACTTGTTGGAAAGAAAACAATGGCAAATCTGGGCAGAATACTAAAAAGGAGAGGCATCGTCTTCCTGACAAAGGTCTGTATAATCAAAACTATGGTATTTCCAGGAGCAACATATGACTGTGAGAGTTGGACTCTGAGGAAAGCTGTGCCACAGATTGATGCTTTTGAATTATGTTGAAAAGAAGACTTTTGCGTGCCAATTGGACAGCAAGACAATACTTTAGGAAATCAATTCAGACTTTCCACTGGAAGGCTAAATATTGAAGCTGAAGTTTTTATACTTTGACCACATAAAGAAAAGATAAGATTCTTTGGAAAATATTCTGATATGGGGATATATTGAAGACAAAAGGAGAAGAGAAATGCAGAGATGGATAATTAGCATCATAGAAGCGACAAACATGAACTGGACAGACTTTGGGAGATAATAAAGGAAAAAAGGGCCTGGCATGCTATGGTCCATGGAGTCATGGAGAATTGAACATGGCTAAAAGTCTCAACAATAACACTGACTTCGACTCATTCTTTCTTCCTCTTGCTGTCAAATCATACAGAACATGTCTAAGCCTTATTGGATGGATCAATGACAACAACCTGGAAAACAAGCTAGTGTTGGCACTAGGCCTAAATTTAGGTCCTGATTCTGCCCCATACACGCTTACTACCTTGAACAAGTTGTCTCTTCTCCCCAAAGCTCAATTTACTCATCTGGAAAATCCTGTAGTCCATAAAGTTGAACTAGATAGTCTCTAGAACTTTTCCTAATTCTAACATTCTGTTATTCTCCACTTGGGGAAAAAAATCTTATAGTTTAGTTTTGTCATGAATATAAAAGCAGCATAAGGTTCAAAGAATAGTTCCCTAACCTGATAAAATTGAAAGACCAGGAAATTTTTATTTCTTATCCTCATGTTACCACTTACTCATTGTGTGACTGGACTCTGAGTCTAATTTTAAAAAACATATATTTTTTTATATAATGCAGATGGCACCATTGGAATACTTCATAGAATATTTATAGGCCTATAGGATTTAGTGCTGAAAGGAATCTTAGAAATCTCTTAATCCAATTCTTTCCTTTACAAATAAGAAAAAACAAGACCAAGAGAGAGTAATTATTTGTCCAGAGTAATACAAATAGAGGCACTACTCAGTAATTAGGATGACTGACTAAATGAAAAAAAATTAGACACCTACTGTGTGCCAACCACTATATAAACTATTAGTGAGTGGAATACAAAATTGAAGTAGTTATTGTCTTCAATAAGCTTATATTCTGATGGGGAAGTCTTGACACACATACATGTTTAATAAATGCTTATTGTTTGATTGCTAAGCAGGCAAGGGAGTTTGATCCAGAAGTCAAAGAGTTGGTAATTAGAGTTACTTGGCAAACTCCAAAAATGGGAAGTAGTGAGGTAAAGAGTAGCAGAGTAGCTAACAGAATGTCTTGACTTGATGACTATTAATAGATAGGATGTGATACTTTACATTTGTAAAGAATTTTAGACTTCATGTGGATTTTCCTCATACATTATCTCATTTGATTCTCACAATAGGGAAAAGTATGTTCTGTGTCCCCACTGTATAGAACAGGAAACTAAGACTAACTCAATAAGTAATTTGGAAAGGTCATATAGCTACTTAGCAGCAGAAATAGATTCAAAACCTACGTCTCTCTGCTTCTAATCCAAAAACCCTTCCTCCTTATGTTTGTTGTTTTTGTTTGCCAGTAGCAGGAGAAGAGTCAGGATAATTGCTGATAGCCTGGAATGTTCTGGGTGACCCTTGGTGTCTTTGATAGCCAACCAAGTTCTAAGTACTCCATAGTGACTGTTTCAGCTATCTTCATGACCATCAGAACAAATTATTTTCGTGTACCCATTCTGCCATGGGAAGTCTTCACACACTTGCAGTAGACAGCATCTAACTCACCATTGGGTTGATAGCCCATCAGTTACCCTCAACCAATTTTAGACTTCCTACCAAGGTGGTTGACCAATGTGTGGCTGCTGTGCATGCTAAAGATTCTTAAAACCATAGATGAGAGTTGAGAGTCACACAGATGTACAAAAAGATGAGGAACAGCCCTGAAAGGAACTTGGTAAGCTCTCACACAAGAGGTGCTAGTCTTCTTTGAATATTCATACCCACTATGGTAATGTAATCTTTAGAGAAGACCATTTCCTACTTATAGTGCTAGAACTTATGATTCCTAGATGCCATAGTAATTCCCAGTTGAAGCACTTAGGCCTTTCATAGCTCATTCTCAGCACTTTATTTTTATTTGAATTTTTATTGAATTAATTTAGACTATTTTCCCATGGCCACATGATTCATGTTCTTTTCCCCTCCTCCTCTTACTCACCTCCCATAGCCAACAAGCAATTTGACTCATCCTCAGAACTTTAGATTTAAAGAATAAGTGAAAGGAATGTGATATCTTAGTGCTATCATTTTAAACCTCAAAATGCATTTGGTGATATTAATTGAGGCTGTGGAAAGCTCTCCTTCAAAAAAAGTAAGCAGGGAAAGACTTCGGTATAGACTTTTAAAGACATCTCACCAAACTTCTTGCTTTCCTTTGTCTTTTTCTTTTTCATTCTTAGAAGGTCTAAAATTGTTTGTAAAAATAGAACCTTGAACCCTCATCCTCAAGCCTGAAAATTAATCACTCCAAACCCTTATGTGCAAAAAAAGGTAGAGTTGGGGACAGTTGAGGTTGTCTGTTAAGATCTGTCTGTTAAGTATAGTGATTCCTTGCTTGCACCCTTGTTATGACCTTAAGTAATTGCAGAGGTATTACTTACATAGAGTAATAATTCTAACAGTTGGCATGACATGTCAGTGCAGAATGCTTGACATGTAGTATATCTTTTGATTCTCACAATTGCTTTTTGGGGTATTGCCCTTATTACCATTTACAGATTAAGAAAATGACTATGTGCTGTTAAATGAATTATCCAAGGTCACACAACTAATAAGTGCCCCCAAAAAGATTTGAACTGCAGTTTTTCTTATTCTGAGTTCAACATGTTGTCCTCAATGCATGACTGCCTTGCTCAGTAGAAAGAACACCGGACCTGAAGTCAGAAAATCCAAAGTTTGAGTCCCAAATCTGTTATTACCGTCTATATGCTCTTGGACATTTCATTGTACCTTCTTCTGCCTTAATTTTCACATCTATAAAATGGACCAAATCATCCCTAAGGTTCCTCCCAACTTGAGTATTGAATGATTTTTATATTTTATATATATATATATATATATATATATATATATATA
>NW_025388968.1:0-2007 GCF_016433145.1 Gracilinanus agilis | reverse complement strand
GCCCTGCCCTGCCCTGCCCGGGGCCTCACTCGGCAGCCCTAAGGGCCAGTTCTTTCCCCTGATCGGAGGCGATGGAGGGGCGAGCCGGGCCAGGGGAGGGAGGAGGGGCGATGGCCGAGCCCCAGGAGGGTGGGCCAAGTTCGTTTGGCCTTTGACGACCGGTTCCCCTGGACGGCGAGGGCGGCCCAATGAGTCCAGAACTGGAACCACAGACGGAGAAGGAGTGCTTGGCTGGGGCTGTTAAGGGCAGCCACGGGCCACAGGCCACGGGGAGTGCGGAGGGAGAGGTGGCCAGACCACGAAGGCCCGGCCCCGGCCCTTTTTAGGGAAGGAGACCGAGGCCCAAAGTCAGACGGCAAAGCCTGCCGCAGAAGGGGAACTCGGGTTCTCCAGCCAGCGAGGGTTCCTCAGGGCCTCTCCCCGCGTCAGGGAGCCCCAATCCCGGCAAGGGCTCTTTGGGCCTCCAGCTTCTGCTTAGAAGGTTCTGGGGAGGCTGACCCTGCTGCCGCCCTGGCCCCGCGGACTCCCACCTCCCAGAATCCCCAGCTCCGTGTCTGGGGCCCCTCTCTGCCTCCAGGGCTCCCATCCCGGGCCAGGCCCTCAGCCGCTCTTCCCCAGACCGCCCCAGCCTTCTCCTCCCGGCCTGGCAGCCAGCCTGCAAACAGCTGACAGTCGGCTCTGGTCTCCTCACGCCCCGCCCTGCTCCAGAAGCCCGGAGGCTGAAATGCGGATCTCGCTCTTGGGATCCATCCGGCTCTTATCAGCTGGATGGGCTTCCTTCTCCCCGGCTCCCCTCCCCACTCGGTGCGCCCCAGAATGGCCCCATAAAGCGCATTCCTTCTTGGGCCTCCGCGCCTTTGGCCAGGCTGTCCCTCCTGCCCAGACTGCCTCTCCTCCTCGCCCTTCCTCCCAAGGTGGAAGAAGAGGAACTTGACCAGAGCTACTCCCGCGGGCGGCGGCGCTTCCCCTCCTCCGAGGCCCCCGGGAGCCACGCGGCCCCTCGGATAGCGTCTTCTCTCCTCCAGCCCCCAACAGAGGGCAAACGCCCTGCCAGCAGGGGCTCTTCAGGGTCGGGCTCCCGGCCCGAGCCTGGCGGGCCTGAGTGCAGAATGCACAGTTCTAGCAATGGGGCCCACTTGTCCGGGGGGCTGGGCGGGCGCGGAGGAAGCCCGCGGGACCCCATCGGGCCTCTCTATTGTGTTCAAAGCCCGAACCCAAAAGGGAAGGAACAAACAGTGCCAGGAAGGGCCGCATCTGGTTTGGTGGGACCGCGGGACGGGGCTCCGGAGAGGCAGGAAGCCATTCCCCAGAGAGCCTCTGGGGGGCAGACCGGGGTTGTCGTTGGCTCCGCAGCCGGCACCGCCGGAGCCGGGGTGGGGTCCCAGCAGTAAGCCTGGCTTTCTTTTCGCCCCGTTTTCTCCGGGGGGCCGAGGGAGCCGGGAGAGGGAATTTCTCGCCGGGGCTCGGGCGGCTGGGAATCGGGTTCCGCTTGCACTTCGGTGGGGGAGGGGGCAGGGTTTGCGCTACGCTCGGGCCGCGGCTTCCCTCCGAACCGGGAGCCGCTTTGGGGGCGAGGGCGAGCGAGGGGAGGCTGGAGAGAGATGGGAGGAAGGAGGGAGCCGGCAGAAAGGAGGGGGAGGGAGGATTAAGGGGGAGGATTAGTCCTCCGGAGAGGACGCGAAGGGAGAGGTGTACAGCGAGAGGGGGGAGGGGTACCACCCAGGCTGGCCCCAGGCCTGGCCTGGCCGAGGCCCCGATGCCATCCAGCAGGCGGCCCCAGGAGCGCAGATGAAGGGCAGAAGGTATTTGAAGGGCCCGCCCCCGGCTGGCTACCTCGGCCGGTTCAGCTGTGGGCTGTGGGAAAGGGCCGGGGAAGGTGGACCAGAGAGAGAGCTTTTGTCTGGCTTTGGAAATAAGACAGAAAATCGTTGGCGTCCTCTTTGTTCGGCAAAAGCCTCCCAAGATTGATCCGCTCCCAGAAGCCATTCTGCAGGGGGAGGACGGGGA
>NW_025388967.1:0-3426 GCF_016433145.1 Gracilinanus agilis | reverse complement strand
TCTCTCTCTCTCTCTCTCTCTCTCTCTCTCTCTCTCTCTCTCTCTCTGTCTTTCTCTCCTTCTCTCTAGCCTGGGGCTTGAATTTGCATGTCTAATTCATTTACTCACCATATTTGAATTGGCCTGAACAGATGTAAATCGGGAAGGATGGGAAAAACTGCAGTCATCAACAATGATTAATCAGCTGTTCCAGGCAGTGTCTTAAGGAGACTGGTAGGAGGAGGCATGGAAACCAAAAGGCAGTGTGTTTTGAAGCCTCATTGTCACATCAGAGCATCATTGTCCCCATGCAACAACCACCACCTTATACATCACTTCCTGTTTTATGCAGCTCAAAAACATGAACTGAAGATTTATTTTTAATATGTTGACTTTATTTCTGAGCAAAGCATCAGTCATGTGTGTATTTTTCCATAGTCCCATCTTGGAGCATTTATGTAGACATTGTAAATAAATTTTGTGCAAAAAGGACTGGAAAAATGAACTGTATTATTGCAATTTTTTGTAAAAGTAGCAGTTTGGTATGAGTTGGCATGCATACAAGATTTACTAAGTGGGATAAGCTAATTATACTTTTTGTTGTGGTTAAACAAATGCTTGTTGATAGCCTTTTTCTATCAAGAAACCAAGGAGCTAATTATTAATAATAATCATTGCACACTGAGTCTTAGAGTTTCTGATTGAAACAGTTTGGATTGTATAATAACTCAAAGCCCAGTTGTAGTAGTTTGAGTGCAGTAATGAAATCTGAATCTAAAATAAAAACAAATTATTTTTTGTCATGCTGACTCTACTGCTTGAAAAATTTGTTTACTGCCCCTCCAAATTTGTAATGATTCTATAACAATAAATGAAACCAGTAATTATAAAATTAATAATCATTAGCTCCAAGGGATGCATTTATTTAAGATTTCTTTAAAACAATTTTTTACCATAAAATCAATTGTTTAATAATACTTGATTTTTTAAAAAGTACTTAGATTCTAATGGCAGATTTAACACCTTAGGGCACTAAACTGCAAGATACCAGATAGATTCTCATATTACATCCAACAGAATTACTCATCTAATACTCGCTAAATTATTCTAGCACATAATGGCAAATCTAAGTACAGAGTTTACTCTATTAGTAAGGATGTTACCTAAGATGAGTAGTATACATTTATTAGAAAATTAACTATGGGAATTGAAGATCATAGACTTTAAAATCTAATTCTCATAAATATGTTCTGTGTTCTCATTGGATGAAAACTGGTTATTAACCAATTTTCTAGCACAGCTGTACTTTCTGCATTGCAGCCAGCTAAATAATACAAAATAACATGTTTAAGCTGGAATACCTTATAATTTTATTTAAATAAAATTACAGCTATAAAAATGTGCTTCCAAAGCTAAGGAAAATATACAAATATTTTAATTAGAGTAGATTCATAAAAAATAAACCTTTTAGCAGTGATTGCTTTGTAAACAAAACATGGGGTCAGAGCAGAACAGCTAAAACTCAGAAGTCTGCCATTCAAGTCTATGTCACCCCATAAACCCGCCCTAAACAATTCTATTTTCTATTTGAAAAGAGAAGCCAGTTGTTGGTTGGGTTTACTAGGTGATATTTGATTGACTGACTTACCTGCTGGTGCAGCTGTGCACACTCTCACCTTTTGTTTATTGGGGCCTGTTTCTAAACACATGGATCTTTAGGAAATAAAATGAATCAACTTTAAACACTCCCCCTTCTCCCCTCCCCCACTGGGATTCTCTTAATTCCCTTTTTGAAGGAAATGCAGTTCTAAGTCTATATAAATAGTCCATATTACTGAAATAATTCCCTCCTGATAGGTGGTTACTAGCAGTTAACAGCCATTTATTTACTTTTCCATTAAATAATAAATGTTTATAAATTAACCATCCATTTGCCCCTAACCATTTTACCCCCTTCATGCTCACACGGCACACACACACACACACACACACACACACACACACACTCCATGTCGTTTAGTAGGTTTATTCTGAATATTTTTTCCTACTCTGTGTTTCGGTGAGTTGCTAAGAGTAAGAAAGAAACAGATAAAGAGAAGGCTGGGATGGGGTGGTGACCATGAAGGGATTGGGTGGAGGATATCAGGGAGAAGCAAAGGATAGGAAGAGAAGATGAAGACAATTGCGTAAAGTTGATTAGAATATAGCGAATTAGAAGAATAAAACAAAACCGCCGTCATTTCTGGTTCTGTGAGCCGTACGTGTGTGTGTGTGTGTGTATGTGTCCCCATGATCTCTAGCCTTACCTCCCTCCTAAGTAATCCCCTCTTTTTTTCTTCCTTTCTCTCTCTCTCTCTCTCTTTTTTAAAATAGTTTTAGCTTTTCCTCTTGTAAATTTCAGGTCCAGCTTTGAGATCATTGAGGACTCTTATCCAAGCGAGGGAAATAATAGAAGCACTGAGAGTGTGTTTTTGATGTTTCTTAAAAGACAAAAACAAACCGCCCTCCTTCAAACAAGGGCACACGCATTTCTACCTGCTGAGGGGTGGGGGTAGAGAGAAGAGGGGCGGGGAGGGGGGAAGGAGGGAGTAGAGCTGTCTGAACCTGCTTTCTAATATGACTTTTTAAAAATTTTCAAATTAAGAACACTATTATATCCCAAGATATTTAATCAGCTGTAATTATAACACATTCAAAATGAATAATATGCCTTGACAGTATTTTTATTGTTATTGTTCATTGCATGATGTTAGACTGCTTTAGAAGCACAGGAAAGAGAAGTAAACGCGCTACAAATGGGGAATTACCCTCGTTTAGCATTAAAATTCATTTAGATAAAATTGCCACAAACATTTAAATGGGAAGATTAGTTCCCCCTCACGCCTTATTGCACTCGCTCAATGGTTCCGTTAAGAACATTTTACACGTTGGAAATTCCGTCTTCTCAGACGGCTTGCTGTTTCCTAGCTACCCACATTCAAAGCAAAGGCAGCGGCGGCGGCGGCGGCAGCAGCAGCAGCAGGGGAAAAAAAAGTTTTGGCAACTAGTCTGCAATTCATCCGCTCTTTGGATCTGCCTTCTCTGCACCCCCCTCCCATTTCAGGCCTCCTAGACTTATTCCCATCCCCCCCTCCATGTACCCCCATCCCCTGTCTCCTCCATCCCCACCCCCAGTCCTCCTTCCTAGGATTGCAGTGTCCAAAAAGCAGACAAGTTGTTCAGGGGTTTGGGTGTTGTGTGTGTTGCTCAAAGTTATAGTCTTCCTTCCTTCCCTCCCTCCCTCTTTCCCCATTCTTCTCTTAAGAGTTCAGGATTTGGTTGTGTTTGCATTTAGTTTCTATCGTCATCCCACCCTCTCCTAGAGGCTCCTATCCTTTTCCTCCCCCTCCCCCCAAAGTATTTCCAGGAAACTCAAGCAGGCAAACTTGCTATTAGAAATCACCCAAA
>NW_025388966.1:0-4310 GCF_016433145.1 Gracilinanus agilis | reverse complement strand
TTCTTTCTTTCTTTCTTTCTTTCTTTCTTTCCCTAGCACTTAGTACAATGATTGACACATGTAGCCACTTAATGCTTGATTGATTGATTGATTGATTGATTGCCAGGGACTGTGCTAAGTGCTAGGAATAAAAAGACAAAAATGAAACTAGTCCATAGCTTCAAAGGAACTTACATTCTTCTAAGGCTGAACAAGTTATAAATACAAAATGCAGACTTAGGGGGTGGTGGGTGGTGGGTGATGGGGAGGGAGTTCTAAGGGCTAGAGGGATAAGGGGAAGCCTCCTGAAGGAAGAGGCAAAATTGGCACTGAATTTAGGATGGAGCCAGAGACTCCAAGAAACTGAGGTCAAGGTGGGTTAGAGTTTATGGCGTGAGGATAATCATGGACAAAGACAGGGAGATAGGTTGTAGGATGTTGTTTATGGGGAGGGCAGAAAGGGGAGCCCCCAGTGCCTGCTGCTTTTCATAGAGCTTTTACATCTTGTGGCTTTGCAACCACCCAGGGTTGATGCCTTACTTTTTATGTGACCTTAGGCAAGCTATGGCCCTTCTCTGGCCTTGATTTTCATTTCTGTAAAACAAGGGAGTTGGGCTAGAAGATCTCTTAGGTCCCTTTCAGCTACAAGTGAATTCTATGATCTTTTAATGACATATCTTCTAAATAACCTCTTAAGCAAACAAGTATGCCAGGTGTTGTAGAGGCAGAAACTGAGGAACAGCCAAGTTAAATAATATTTATTCAGGGATTCTTCAGTTTAGTAGAATATAAACTCCCTGAAGACAAAATTGTTGCATTTTTTGTTTGTTTTTTGCATTTCCCCACCTAATATCTAGCAAGTGCTGGACTCAGAAAGACCTGAGTTCAAATTCTACCTCAATCACCTTCTAGCTCTAGTGATCTTGGGCTCTGTTGAGCTATATTGGATTATAGCTTTAGATGTGGAAGGACCTCAGAGGCCATCTAGTCCAACCTCTTCATTTTACAGATGAGGAAATGGACTGAGAATGGTTAAGGGACTTGCCTACTGCCACACAGCTAGTGAAGTGACTGATGAGAGATTAGAATTTAGGTCTCCCAGACTCCAAGATCAGCATCATATCGACTTTGTCATTCTGCTTCTACCTCTCAGCCTCAAGTTTCTTCTTCTGTAAAATGAATGAATTGAATTAGATGGCCCCTGAGATTTCTTCCAACTCAAATCAGTAAGCCTATGACTTGTCCAGGGTCACACAGCTAGTTAGTGACCAAGACAGAATTTGAACCCAGGTCTTCCTGACTTCAAGTCCCTCATTCTCTCCACTCTGTCATATGCTGAAGACTTTTCTCAACTCGATTTTCTCATTTATAAAATGGAGCTGATAATAGCACTTACCTGCCAGGGTTATTATGAGGATCTGATGAGATAATATTTGTAAAGCACTTTGTAACTCCTAAAATGTTCCATACTTAGTGTTATTATTATTTTGTAAGGTGGCCACAGTGGATAGAGGAATGAACCTGGAGTCCTTGGGAAGAGCTGAGTTCACATCTGTCACTTTATTGGTTGTGACCCAGGGCAAGTCACTTAACCTTTGTCTGCCTCCGTTTTCTCTTTTGTAAAATGAGGATAGCAGCATAATAATAATTCTCAGGGTTATTTTGAGCATCAAATGTGCAAAGTTCTCTGCAGACCTCCAAGTGCTGTATGTATAGTATCACTCTATCACCATCATCACCACCATCCTCATCATCTTCATTAGTATAGTAGGTGGGCAGATAAACAGAATCTGTGACGTGGAGGTTGAAATGAATTGAAATGAGATTGAGCTGCGTTATCTCGGTGCTACAGACAGTCTCTATCCCGAAGAGCTTTTTCCGGATCTCACTCCTGACTCCGGGGATTCCCTCCACCCATCAGCAATCCCACGTTCCATTTGCTACTCTAACCAGAACCCCGCGTACTAAAACTACATTTCCCAGGAGGCCGCGCGCTACCCCTTCCTGCTGCATCCTCCATTTCCTTCACGGGCAGCCTGTTTTCGCTTCGCCTGTGGGAAGAGATAGAGCAGATTTCGGCTCCCGGGGAGGCGTGGAGCTCAGTATTTCTCACTCAGTGTTCGCAGGCGGTTCTTTCTCCTTGTTTTCCATCTAGGGGCCCGTGGAAGGCCCTGCTCGCGCCCACTTGGGCCGGCGTCTGCTGCAGCCACCCTCGCCGGCCGCTCCTGCTCGGGCCAGCCGCGGCGAGGCCCCCTCCCCGCGGTCCTGCGGGTGTCATTGGCGAATGACCCGAGCCGCCGGATCCTGTCCCTGAGCCGCCTGAACCTCGATCATGACTTCTGGCTGTGCAGGCCTCGCTGCCGCCGCCCGCCTCCTGGCGCGCCCCTTTCTCTGTGAGTGCGGGCCCCCACTACTGTCTGCGCCCCTCCGTGGCCAGCTGGCCGGGCCAGGCCTCAGCTTGCTGGGGCGCAGAGGCCTGGGAGGCGGGCGGCCGGGGCTCGAGCTGGGGAGCATTAGGCCGCGGGCGGAAGTCCCGAGACCTGGGGACGACGTGTAATCGGAGAAGGGTTCTTATAGACCCGGGCCTGGGGTGCTGGAGCCGTGGGGTAGGGGACCTGGGCCAGGCCAGACTGTGGATGCCTTGTCTGCCAGACCCCTAGCGCAGCCTAGGCAGGGAAGTGGGCCAGGCCCGGGATAGCCCCTGCTCTCTGGGAGCGCGCCGCTCCTCCCCCAGGGCAGGCCCCCGGCAAACACTCACGTGCGAGTCCTGGAAGGGATCCGGAGAGAACTCGCCGAGGGAGACCTGGAGTAGGGAAGCCGAAGACCAAGGCCCGAGGGCTGCTGACAAGCTCGCGGAAACTCCGCGTCGACTGGTCAGACCTGTGCCATAACGAGGCCCCTTGGACTGAGCAGGGCAGGGGGGACTGCAGTGGGCAGAGGATGTCCACACTGCGGGGCAGTAACCCAGTCTGCAGAAATGAGGGCCTGCGGGGAGTGGGGGAGGAGTTGGGGGAGTCATATTCGAAGAAGAAAAGTCAGGTAGAGCAGAGCATGTGGCAGAGGTAGAGTCTACAGTACTTGGCATCAGGTCGGGTATGGGGAAGGAGGGCAGCTGAGTGGCTCAGTGTCTAGAGAGCCAGACCTAGATATGGGAGGACCTGGGTTCAAATTTGGCCCCAGACACTTCCTAGCTGTGTGACCCTTGGCAAGTCACTTAACCCCATTTGCCTAGTTCTGCATATACCAGTTCTGACTTGGAACCAGTACATAGTATTGATTCCAAGATGGAATGGAAACATTGAAAAAGAGATTGTGTATGGGTGATGTCCAGAGCGTAGTTGACTGAGGGGTTGTTGGTGCCCTCAGCTGCATTAAGGAGGTTAGAAGAGGGCAGTGATAGCACCCACCCTGGTGGAGGGGCTGATTCAAGCCTAGAGAGCAAACAAAGAGAGCTCCATGTCTGACATTTCAAAGGGCATTTAGGGGCCAGAGGTGGAGAGAGGGAATCTATAGAGTTGAAAGTGTTTTTGAAAAAGACCCTGGACTTGGTTGGAATGAGACTTTAATCATGGAATTTTATGTCTGGGCCTATGATCCATTAGGGTCAGGGAAGATAATCCATTTTAGAGGAAGATGGTGGCTATTTAGTCAGGTACAGGATAGCTGAGGCCTAGTCTTAAAATCAGGAGAGTGATAATTGGGCATAAGGTAGAGACAGGGAGGAAAGACCACCTGGAGCAGAAAATAGAAAGAAGGTGATAAGAGTTAAGGGTAGGAACCTCTGTAATGAGAAGGAGTTTTCTTCTTCATTTTCTGCACAGGATTCTCCAAAAGGTCCAAAGACCTTAAGGAATAGTGCTATTGACTTGGAGGGAATTAAGGATCACAGTGTGTCAAGAGCATAATAGCTGCCTTTTTCCCAATGGGAAATTATTTCCTGGATTTCCCACCTAGAATTCCACAGATTTGCACCTTTTAAATTATCCAAACCATCATAAAGAGCCAAGCTTTGAGCCAAGTCTGAAGTAGAAAAAGCCACAAACTTAACCCAAAGCTTTGTCTGTGTTTGCATAAGGTCAGATCTGTAAAATCATGGGATTGGATTCTTGAATAGCCATCCTTCTGAAAGAAGGTGAAGATTGATTTTATAAAATCTTATTCTTCTCTTTATATTCAGGGCAAGGACATATCTCTTTCCTTGTGCATTTTTATTCTCATCAGTAGGAGAATATACATTTTAATTTTGACATAATAGAGGGCTTTTTTTTTTGTAGCATTAGTTAATTTTTTTAGGCTGCCTTACAGAG
Organism: Gracilinanus agilis; assembly: GCF_016433145.1. Classification (NCBI taxonomy): domain Eukaryota; kingdom Metazoa; phylum Chordata; class Mammalia; order Didelphimorphia; family Didelphidae; genus Gracilinanus; species Gracilinanus agilis. The sequence continues at coordinate 24 of NW_025388966.1, read as the reverse complement.
TATGTAAGATAGATGCTAGCATTA
>NW_025388965.1:0-2576 GCF_016433145.1 Gracilinanus agilis | reverse complement strand
ATATATATATTCCCCCCTATGGACACTTGGGAACTATCAAACTACATTTCCTGTGCTCCAACGGGTTTCTGGTTCCAGTTCTTTGGGCGTGGGGTGCCTGCTTCACCCCTCAGAGGACAGTTTAAATGGGAGGAGTATCCGAAAGGAAGCCCTCTTGGCTAGCAGGCGCTGGAAGAGATGGGAGGTAACAATAATGGCGGAGGCGGCAGTTTTGAATTCTTACAAGCAGGTGGTCTAATGATTTTATCTCTATTGCCATGGCTTTAATTAAACTATTAATTTATATTATTATATCAGTCTTTATTATTTTTAATCGTAACACAGGGGAGGACTTTGGGAGTCCATGCACACCAGGTGAATGACATTGCTGAAAGTGGTTGGGACTGCTGGCAGTAGTCACTCACAGGAGACTGGAGGCCCTGACTGCCCTTCTAAGGTAGGGAAGGGAAGGGAAGTAAGCTGGTGGCTGCAGAAAGCTGGGGACTGTAGGAACAAAAAATGGCTGCTTCTAGTGGCAGAATCCCCTGAGGGCCTTTGTCAGATCATCTGTATGTGTGGAAACAGGATGGAGGCATTTCCATTCTCTCACCACCTTGAAAGTGACCAATCTACCTTTCTATGAATTAGAGGAGCTGGTCCAGGGTTCCTTGCCAAGGCCACCTCCGAGCCTTGTATGTGGTGCTCCTATTGGGAACAGGTCCAGGGATGTGCCCCATGCTATCATCTGTCAATGTGGATTTTTGGATGACTCAGTTTACCCTTACCTTAGAGAAATCCCAGTGCCACTTACCCCTATTTTGGGTTGAATATTAAGCACCTTTTTGTTTTGAAGGCTCCTCTATTGGATGAAGGTTTTCCTCTCATGAAACCCAGTTTCTTAGTTTTACTTACAGCTGGCACTTCTTTATACCCTAGATGGTGGCTGCAAAGAGGTTTACCAACCTGTTTTTGATACCTAATTATCCAAAAGATACAAGGACTCCCAATTCCCTTTACTCTTGGGAGAAAGGAGCTAGTGTGTTTTCTCCCTGGGGCAGTGATGACACTAAGATGTGTGTCATTTCCCAGAGGAGTGAGTACTTAGCACAGTGCTTTCTTCATGGGTTATGGTTCCCAGGTTCCTAGAGCCTTTGGTTTCAATTGGTGTTTATATTTTGGCTCTTTCTAACGATTAAATATTTGAAGTATGTTCCTATTCCTGTTTAAAGAATGGGTTCTCATTGCTGAATTTCAAAGGAAACTAAGAATTGGAAGAGACACAAGTGAGAATGGATTGAATTCCAAGGTACAATGCAGCAGCTAATGGAGTAGGTAGGATTTGTTGTGTGTAAAGAATAACGACAAGGAAATATGCCTGGGTCTTATAGTAAAAAAGTTAATCAATATTGACTTATAATGTTGGTCAGAAATAGAACAAAGATGGAAGAGTAAAGGAAGAGAAAGAAGAGGAAAGAGAAACAGAGAGAGACAGACAGAGGGAGAGATATCAAGAGGGAGATAGATAAATAGAAAGATGAAGAGAGGGGAAGAGAAGGTGAGAAACTCAGGGCTAGAGGAAGAGACCAAGGTAGGAAAGAATGAGAGAATGACAGGAAGGGGGTGAGGAGAAACACTGAGAGGGAGAGAGAGAGGAAGGAGGCAAGATACTATGAATCAATATCTATGAGGGAGAGAGGCAGAGAGTAAGACAGGAGAGAAAAGCAAGAAAGTTGGAGAAAAGGAGATAGAGATAGAAATATATTGATAGGGAATTGAAAGACATAGGGAGAGAGAGAACCTGAAGAATAGGTATAGAAAGATACAGAAAGGAAGGGATAGAGACAGAAAGACAGGTTCAAAGAAAGAGATACACATACCCAAAGGAGGGAGGAGATGGAGAAAGAAAGATGTGAGATGGAAAGAAGATGGGGAAGAGTGGGAGATAGGAAGAGAAAAATAGAGACAGGGCATGAGAGAGAGAGAAAGGAAGAAAAAAGGAGAAAGATAGGCAGAAAAAGAGTCAGAGAGACAGACATCTTTTGGGATAGAGAGAAGGAGGAAGAGATAGAGAATGATAGGGAGACAGAGAGGAAAACAGTGAGAAGAAGAGACAGAGAAGGGAGAGACAGACAGAAAAAGGGAGAGAAAGATAGAGGGATGGAGGGACAAGGAGGGGGAGAAAAAAAGAGGAAAGAATGATAAGAACAAAGAGACGGAGGGGTAATGGGTTGGCTCAGTGGATTGAGAGCCAGGCCCAGAGACGGGTGGCCCTGGGATCAAACATGGCCTCTGACACTTCTTAGACCTGTTGAAGAGGGGTACTTCATAACATGAGTCCAGACACCCAGAAATTCATTAATTGGGACTGTTATTTATTGATAAAAATCTACCAGCTTGGACAGCCTTCTTTAGTGGAAGCTGTATCAGACTGACATCACAAGACAGATTATATAGGTTACAAGATATAAGGCTATTTCTTTTCACATCCATGTCCTTATTTGTCAAGAGAAGCCTCATCACAAACATAGGTGTGTATGGTCAGTGATAAGAGGATAACATTCAGATCACTCAGGGGATATTTACTTTTCACATGTACC
>NW_025388964.1:0-12755 GCF_016433145.1 Gracilinanus agilis | reverse complement strand
CCACCTGATCGTGGTGAATGATTTTCTTAATTACTTGCTGGAATCTCTTTGCTAGTATTCTATTTAAGATTTTTGCATCTATGTTCATTAGGGAGATTGGTCTGTAGTTTTCTTTCTCTGTTTTTGGTCTCCCTGGCTTTGGAATCAGTACCATATTTGTGTCATAAAAGGAATTTGGTAGGACTCCTTCTTTGCTTATCATATCAAATAATTTGTATAGTATTGGGATTAGTTGCTCTTTGAATGTCTGATAGAATTCACTTGTGAATCCATCAGGCCCTGGCGATTTTTTCTTAGGGAGTTCTTTGATGGCTTGTTCAATTTCTTTTTCTGATATGGGATTATTTAGGTATTCTATTTCTTCTGCTGTTAGTCTAGGCAGTTTATATTTTTGTAAATATTCGTCCATATCTCCTAAATTGTTAAATTTATTGCCATATAATTGGGCAAAATAGTTTTTAATGATTGCCTTAATTTCCCCTTCATTAGAGGTGAGGTCTCCCTTTTCATCTTTGATACTATCAACTTGGTTTTCTTCTTTCTTTTTTTTTATTAGATTGACCAGTGCTTTGTCTATTTTATCTGTTTTTTCAAAGTACCAGCTTCTAGTCTTATTTATTAATTCAATAGTTATTTTACTTTCGATTTTATTAATTTCTCCCTTGGTTTTTAGTATTTCTAATTTAGTTTTCATCTGGGGATTTTTAATTTGCTCACTTTCTAATTTTTTGAGTTGCATGCCCAATTCATTGATCTCTGCCCTCCTTAATTTGTTAATATATGCACTCAGGGATATAAATTTCCCCCTGAGTACTGCCTTGGCCACATCCCACAGAGTTTGGTAGGATGTCTCATCATTGTCATTCTCTTCAATGAAATTGTTGATTGTTTCTATGATTCCTTCTTTGACAAATTGGTTTTGAAGAATCATATTATTTAATTTCCAATTAGTTTTTGATTTACCTGTCCTAGTGCCTTCACTAATTATTATTTTTATTGCATTATGATCTGAGAAGGTTACATTTATTATTTCTGCTCTTTTGCATTTATTTGCAATGATTCTATGCCCTATAACATGGTCAATCTTTGTGAATGTGCCATGTGCAGCTGAGAAGAAGGTGTATTCCTTTTTGTCCCTATTTATTTTTCTCCACATATCAATTAGATCTAATTTTTCTAGGACTTCATTCACCTCTCTTACCTCTTTCTTATTTATTTTCTGGTTTGATTTATCTAGATCTGACAGAGGGATATTTAGATCTCCCACTAGTATGGTTTTACTATCTATTTCCTTCTTGAGCTCTGCCAGTTTCTCCTTTATGAATATGGGTGCTATGCCACTTGGTGCATACATATTGAGCAGTGTTATTTCCTCATTGTTTATACTGCCTTTAATCAGGATGTAATGACCTTCCCTGTCTTTTTTAATCATATCTATTTTTACTTTTGCTTTGTCAGAAATCATAATGGCCACTCCTGCCTTCTTTTTCTCATTTGAGGCCCAAAAGATTTTGCTCAAACCCTGAACCTTAAACTTGTGTATGTCTACCCGCCTCATATGTGTTTCTTGTAGACAACATATGGTGGGATTTTGGTTTCTAATCCACTCTGCTATTTGCTACCTTTTTATGAGCGAGTTCATCCCATTCACATTCAGAGTTATAATCATCAGTTGTGCATTTGCTGACATTTTTAAATCCTCCCCCATTCCTACCCCTTCTCCTTAAGCTATTTCCTTTAAAACCAGTGGTTTGCTATTAAGACCCTATCCCTTATCCCCTCCCTTGATTGACTTCCCTTTCAACCACCTCCCTTATTCCTCCCCCTTTTTGTTTTTAAAGGCCTTATGAATTCCCTCCCCCTTCTCCCCTCCCTTTTTTTGTCCTCCCCACTTCCCTGCTCCCCTTGGTTTATCCCTTCTAACTTTCTCAGAAGGGTTAGATAAGAGTTTTATTTCCCAATGGATAGTATAGCTACTCTTCCCTCTCCGGGTTGATTACACTGAGGGTAAGGTTTGATTATTACCTCTTTATGCTCTCTTCCTCTCCTTCTTATAATAGTATTTGTCCCCTCTCCCTCTCATGCCCTCTTTGTAATAGAATATTCTATTTTCTTATTCACTCAAGTTTCTCTTGGTGTCCCCTGCTATTCACCCCCTCTTTCCCATCCCCCATGCCATCTTAGATTATTTAGTGTTCCACCCTCACCCTGCTAATTATTCTTCTGATTACTATAATAGTGAATATTATAATAGTGAATAGAGTTCACTACAGAGAATTAAACATAACATTTCTCTACATAGGAATACAGATAATTAGATCTCACTGAGGCCCTTAAAAAGGCAGATTTAAAAATTATAAGTTTTCTTTCTTTCCCCTCTGTATCTTATTTACCTTTTCAGGTTTCTCTCGATTTTTGTGGTTGGATATCAAACTTTCCATTTAGCCCTGGTCTTTTCTGTGCAAATACCTGGAATTCTTCAATTTTGTTGAATGCCCATACTTTCCCTTGGAAATATATAGTCAATTTTGATGGGTAGTTGATCCGTGGTTGCAGGCCCAGCTCTCTTGCCTTTCTGAATATTGTATTCCACGCCTTGCGGTCTTTTAGCGTTGAGGCTGCCAGATCCTGTGTGATCCTGATTGGTGCTCCTTGATATTTGAATTGTTTCTTTCTGGCTTCTTGTAAGATTTTTTCTTTTGCTTGGAAACTCTTGAATTTTGCAATGATATTTCTTGGTGTTTTCCTTTCTTGATCGAATGCCGCTGGTGTTCTATGAATCCTTTCAATGTCTATATTGCCCTCTTGTTGTAGGACTTCAGGGCAATTTTGCTGAATTATTTCTGTTAGTATGGAGTCCAGGTTTCTATTAATTTCTGGTTTTTCTGGAAGACCGATTATTCTCAAATTGTCTCTTCTAGACCGGTTTTCTTGGTCTGTCACTCTCTCATTGAGATATTTCATGTTTCCTTCTATTTTTTCAGTCTTTTGGCTTTGTTTTATTTGTTCTTGTTGTCTTGAGAGATCATTAGTTTCTACTTGCTCAATTCTAGCCTTTAAGGATTGATTTTCAGCTATAATCTTTCGGTTTTCGGCCATAATCTTCTGGTATTCGGCCATAATCTTCTGGTATTCCTTTTCAATCTGGTCATTTCTGGAGTTCAATTTGCTTATCAGTTCATTTGGTTTCTGAGCCTCACTTTCCATTTGCATGATTCTACCTTTTAAACAGTTATTTTCTTGCCAGATCTCTTCCATTTTCCTCAAAATCTCAGTTTTGAACTCTTCCATAGCTTGTGAGGAGTTTTCCTTATTTGAGGAGGGTCCGGATGCTTGTTTGTTCTCCTCCTCTGTTTGCTCGGTTGTCTGGATTTTCTCTGTGTAAAAGCTGTCGAGTGTTAAAGGCTTCTTTTTCTTATTGTTATTCTTTCTCTTCTGAACTTCCTGAGGCTGAGTAGCCATCATTACCCCAGCAGCTTCTCAGATTTATCCTCGCGCTCAGTGTCTGTCCTCTGCTGGAGGTTTCTTTACAAGTCTCAGGGCGCTGCTTCCACATTCGTATACCTGTCTGCACTGGTTCCCCACTTAGGCTTTAGTTCCTGGTTGTGTCTGCCTCCACCCACGCCTCCGCAGTGCCTGCGTTCTGCTCAGCCTGCGTTGTGCGCCCTGAGTCCTGGTCCTGCGCTCAGATTTCGCCTGCTTTCTTTGGCTTAATGGGGTCCTAAGTCTTGCTGCTCTCAGGAACAGGCCCCGGAGCTGCCAATGACTGGATGGGTGCCCCAAACTTGCTCTATTTCTTTTTAGCTGGCTTCAGAGCTCTAGATCTTGTGTGTGGAGGGGGTGGGGGTGGGGCGGTTGCTCAGCCCGCGATTTAGTGAGAGCCCTTTATAGCCTGGAAATGTCTCGATTCCACGTACCTTCCACGCTGTGCCCTGATGTGGGGTTCCTCAGTTCGTCTGGACTTGTTTTTATGTCCCCTTGAGGAGTTTTGTGTGTTTCGGTCAGGAGAGGTTAAGAGCTGCTTCTTACTCTGCCGCCATCTTAACCCGGAACCAGATGCCTCCATTTTTAAAACTGGTGAGACTGTTAACTTTGAAACAACATAGAACTATTAAATAGTCAGAAAAGCCACTCTTTAATTAAGGAAAAGGGGGACAGGGCTGATTAGGTCTCCACTCAGAGCCATGCGCCACATGCCTTATGTAGAGTCCGAGGATTGAACACTGCTTGCTCTGGTCCCTGACCCCCTGGGAGTGCCACCGCACTAGATGACGACTCTGAGGAACAAAAGAAATTGGGGAACTTATATACCATTTGGGAAGATCCAGGGGCTGGGAAAGATGATTGACATCATCATACTGACAGGATACAATCAAGCTTGGGAAAGAAACCATAGCCAGAGGCTAGAGTGTAAGGGAAGGGGCTACTTACAATGGATACTAAAGGATGGTCCCTGCCCAAGTGTGTCTTCATGGGAAAGGGTCTCTGATACAAAGGGGAAGACTCCCTAAGACAAAAGGGTATTTAGCATTTACCCAGGGATCCATTATTCAGTGTGCAACTGCTAGCCTGAGATTCCCTTCAGGGTGGATTCTCACAGGAACAGGGAACAAGCACAAGCTTTAGGAGTCTCCAACTTACAAGCTATTCCTAAAACTTAGGGTTCATCAGATCCCACCAGGCCACAAGTTTGGGGTCTCTAGATTCCATGTAGACAAGACTGAGTCATTCACTCTTTCTTTCATCTTTTTGGATATAGCCTTTTCAGAAACTCCTATCTCCTACAAGTATGGATGCCATGACCTACACCATTGAGAGGGAAAGGACTTGCCTTCCCCTGCTTACCTCTCTTTTACTCCAGCCATATAATGGGGGCCTGGTCAATGAGTTCTGAGAGCATGCTTCTTGGTTTCAGGTGGATCTTTTATGAACCTGATTTTCCTCATGGATAATGGATGGACTTTATCTCCACTTCAAAGCAAATTCAGGGATTCTGTAACTATTTCTTTTGTATGTACTGTGTGGTAAAGGGAAGTCTTTTGGTTTTCTATGGGGTCAGAATTAATGTACTTACAAAAAGGCTTATCAACCAAATAACTTTCTCTTCCTGGATGTGTACAAGTGAAGAGGAGGAAATGCTATTAGTCTCTGGGCAGTGAGAATGACTCAAGCATTTATCTCTCCACTGTGCTTTATCTGTCTCTATTCTTACTTGTTCCTAGGTGGAGGAGTATTGGATATAGCTATCACTTTGTGAACCACTTCAATATCTTTGCCAAGAAATGGCAAAAAAAACATGAACAATACTGGTGTGCTATGGTCCATAGGGTCATGAAGAATTGTATAGGACTGAATGACTGAACAACAACAACAATAACCTTGAGAACTTTGAAAGGCTGGAGGAGCTATGTAACCCAGAGGAAGTCACTTTTAACCAGTCAGGACCTTACGTTCCTCAGTTTTAAAATAAAAATAATAATAGCATAATAATCTACCTTCTAGGGCAATTGTGTGGATTAAATGGGATAATAATTGTAAATCATTCAGCACATAGTAGGTGCTGAATAATTGTTCCCTTCCCCTTCCTCTTTTCTTATGAAGATATAATGTGCTAATTTCTATATGTATACATACATTCATATAGAAAAAGTATTTTGTAAGTCTTAAAGTCTTAAATCAATGTCATATGTTATTATTATTGTCCATTGTCACACAGCTAAATTCTAGAGTTAGGATTTATGTCTGGGTTACCTAATTCCAAATCTAGTGTTTTTTCTACTACTGCATATTGCCAATGCAAACATTTGGTGAGCTGTATTTTTAATGAATTACTGATTATTATCAATAATGAGAATGCTTGGTGAGTCTCCAAGATCTAAGAATAAAGAGGCTTATAACCCCTTGTCTATTTGGGGGACCATATGTCTATTGAGAATTTGTTTTCCTATAGTCTTGTATAGAACACAATAATATATAGAAATCTTTTGCTGGAGCTGGTGAGAAGAAAAATGCTTGATTTAGGAGAGAAAATTAGGTTTGTTTCATTACCTCCTTTTCCCTTCTATAATCCCCAGACACAAACCCTTTGCTAATTCTGATCATTCTTCCTCTTGCCTTCTTTAGGGGAGGGGGAAGAAAGAAATGGATCAAAGAGAAATGTAGGAAGTGTTGTGAATTCCATATATAGTGAGACCCCTTGAGTAGTGAAGGCTGTCATTGTGTGTGTGGCTCTAAGAGAGAAATAATATTCATCTCTAGCCTCTTGTGCTCTGGCCTTTTTTCAAGAGAGTCTTTCATTCCTGCTTGAAAGGTGGCAAAGTGTTGGAGACAGAGGTAGATCTGCGCTCTTCAGAAAGAGGGTGTACTAGAGTAGAACCATATCTATCTGCTCTCTTAAATATTCTAACTTCTGATTACTTTGTCATTTCTTGGGGAAGAGGGACCCCAAGCTCTCTATCAAGTCTTGACCCCTTTCTAACCAAATACCAGTTCCACAAGGAACACTACGTGGTGAAAAGCAAAAAAACAAAACAAAACAAAAAACAAAAAAAACCCCAAAAAACAATCCTTTTGTCCAAACCATAAGAAAACAGATATCAGAGAAGGTATACATAAGGCAATATATACTAGATAGTATAGAGTGAAGGAGCTCACTCATTGGGAATGAGATAACTCAGCTCAACCAAAAATGATTGTCCTTAATCTCACCCAAGGGGAAACTCTCTGAAGTTTTAGAGTAGTAGCAAGCTGGTAACAGGGATATGCTGACTTTTCTCCTGTCTTCCCTACCAGAAGCTTTCCCTTCAGCAACCTGAAGTGGGGTTGGCTTCTAACTTCTTTCTTGAAACCAAAAGCCAGAAGCACCTAACTTGAACCTAGAAGACTTGATTAATTTCCAAAGGACACTGATCCTAGAGTTCTGGAGGGGAACTGGCAAAGACTGAAGCTCTCTTGTCTCTTACCAACTCCACTCTACTTCTCATGTAGAGCAGACTCCTCATCATCTCCACCAATAAAGAGAGAGTTCCACACCACGAGGCTTTGATGAAGGGGTTATACAGAGGAAGGAAAACCAGAAAGAGGAGAGGATGAAGAAGATAGAATGGAAGTATAGAAAAGGGTATTTTGGAATGATTGATGGATTTGGGGGAAAAAAGACTCAAGCATGTTTTCCCCTTTTTCCTTATTCTTCTCTACTCAAGTAATGGACTTGATCCTTCCAAAGTACTTTGTAAGGGAAGTTCCCGTTTGTAGTCTTTATGGGGAGGATATGCCCCTTATGTAAACTATTACAATAGTAAATGCAAGTCCTATGAAGAAAGGAAGTCAGGTGTATAGCCGATAAAGGATCCCATAAAAGGCTGTTGTTTCTCTTTAACAAAATATCTTCTCTGCTAATCTAGGGGAAATTTATTAATTCTTGGCATTTTCTCTATTTCCTCCCCAATTTTCATATTGAGCTATGCAAGAAAACAAGAAGAGTACCTATCCAGGTATATGAAGTGAGATCTTAGAGGTGAGATGATCATTAGCCTATTTTTTCTCTATTCTTCAGGTTAGTGCTGGATGGCTATTCTGATTTTATTCAGAACTGACCCGTTCTCTGACATCTATTACTTCCCCTGACATCAAACATGGGGCAAATGTTTGTTCCGTTGTTTTTTAAGAAGTGTGTAACTCTTTTTCACCCCATTTGGTGTTTTCTTGTCAGAGATACTAGAGTGGTTTCATGTCTTTCTCCAGCTCATTTTTCCAGATAGGAACTACGGAAAATAGGATTAGGTGATTTTCCCAAGGTAACACAGCTGGTAAGTGTCTGAGGACAGGTTTGAATTCAGGAAGATGAATCTTCCTTACTCCAGCCCTGCTACTTTATCAACTTTACCACCTAGCTGCAAGGGTTGCTGGCTACTAATTTATTTTATAGAAGATAATGCAATATAATAACAAGGAGGTGGTGTGTGAAAAGTCTGACTGATACAATTGTTGGAAAAAATGCAACCAAGAAAAAATCTGACTGAAGTAAAAGAAGAGGCTTCCCACTCTTTCCCACTAATGCTGATGAGGGTGAGACAATTTTGGATAAATAGTTCAGTTAAATGGGCACATTAAGAAGATGGAGTATAGGCACAACCCAGTTGAAATCTCCCAACATTCCTTCTAAGCAACTTTAAAATAATTCAAGCCAAGTTTTGCACCAGCAGATTCAATGCAAGGTCCTAGTGAGATATTTTTCACCCTAAGACAATTTAGGAGGTCAGCAGGAGAGATTTGTAACATTGGAGTGGGAGACAACTTGGTGCATGGCAGTAGCACCAGAAGTGGATCTTGGAGGCACTTATAACAGCAGCAGAAGTAGCAGCACTTTCCAGAGCTCATAGATCACAGACAGAAAGGGAGTTGGACAACTGATCAGAAAGAGATTATAGGAGAACTTTGCTGGCATTAGTGCAGCTGGTATTGATTGGCAACTCTATTGACCACAAGCAGTTCCAAGGCAAAGAAGAGCATTGGTCCATTAGTAGCTACAGAAGAGCAGAGGACTGGGTCACAGTTTCAAGGCCAAAAGAAATGCTATGGCTTCTGGCTGCAGGGGAGCAGGGACCATTTCTATATAAAGCCTGGAGCAAAGACTGGTGAGAACAGTGACAACTCCTTTCCCTAGATTAAGGATGGGCAAACTTTTGAACTTGGTGTGTCAAAATTTGCCTAAAAAAAAAAAAAAGCATAACTCAGGTGGTGTGTCACTTCAAGAAAAAAACAACATAATTTCACAATATTTATAGTTTAAATAACAAAAATATATAATTATAATATATAACTGTATTTAATAAACCAAAATAGGTAAATTAATATAGGTAGAATTGTCATCTATAGTGCACAAAGTGTCTACACAACACTACAGCAAATGTTTCATTCTCTACATGTAGCCCCATATTTCTCTGTATGCGGCCACATGTGGCCTCATGTCATCAAAAATGGCTACGTGTGTCACTGCTGACATGCATGTCTTAGGTTTGCCATCACAACCCTAGATCATACAAACTTGGAAGCATTGAAAATTTGCAGACCCACAGAACTAGCTCTGAAAATACCAACATGAAAAAGACCAAAACTTAGGACAGTGCTTCTCCACCCTCAAGTGAATAGAGCCCAATTTGAATCTAAAGTTCAGAGGCAAGCAATAGACTGGAAAAATGAGTCAGCAATGACAAAGACAACTTGACCATAAAAAGCTTCTATGGTGCAAGAAAGACTAAGACATAAACTCAGAAGAAAACAATATAAAAATAGCTATGAGCAAAGCCTCAAAGGAAAATGCTAATTGAACTCAAGTACAACAAGAATTCCTAGAAGGGGTAAAGAAAGAGATGAGTGGCAGAGTCAAAAATGGAAAAAGAAATAAAAGGAATACAAAAAATTATGAAAAGAGAATTAACAAATTAAGAGACACAAAATAATGCTGAAGAAAATAACACTTTAAAAAACAGAATTGGCCTAATGGTAAAGAGCAGAGCAGCTAGGTGACACACTAGACAGAACACTGGGCTTGAAACCAGAATATTCATGAGTTCAAATCTAGTCTCAGACATTTACTAGCTGTGTGACTCTGGTCTATTTACTTAACTCTGATTGACTTAGTTCCTCATATGTAAAATGAACTGGAGAAGGAAATGGCAAACCATTTCTTTTTTTTTAAACCCTTAACCTCTGTGTATTGGCTCCTAGGTGGGCAAGTGACTTGCCCAGGGACACACAGCTAGGAAGTATTTGAGGCTGGATTTGAACCCAGGATCTCCCATCTCTAGGCCTGACTCTCAATCCACTTAGCTACCCAGCTGCCCCCTGCAAACCATTTCATTATCTTTCCAAGAAAACTCTAAATTATGGTCATTAGGTATGACTAAAAAATGACTAAACAATAACAATAAAAAACAGACAAAACAATTCCCTGAAGGGAAGAATACCTTACAAAGCATAATAGGCCAAATGGAAAAGGAAATACAAAAATTAACTGAAGAAAATAACTTCTTAAAAGGTATAATTGAGGGGTAGCTAGGGGACTCAGTGGATAGCCAGGCCAGGATATTGGAGGTCCTGAGTTCTAATCTGGCCTCAGACACTTCCCTAAATGTGTGATGTTGGGCAAGCCACTTATGCACATTTGCCTAGCCCTTATTGCTTTTCTGTCTTGGAATTAACATAGTATCAATTCTAAGATTATATAGCAAGGGTCTAAAAAAATAAGTAGCATTCACCAAATGGAAAAAGTGTCACAAAAGTTCACTAAAGAATATATTTCTTTAAAAAATGGAATTGAGCAAGTGGAAGTTAATGACTGCATAAACATTTAAAAAAAACCTAGCTAAAAGAATAAAAAAAAGAAAACAGATGAAACATCTCAGCAGAAAAAAACAATTGACCTAGAAAATAGATCAAGAAGAGATCATTTAAAATTATTGGAATATTTGAAGGTCATATCAAGAAAATAGCCTAGGTACCATACTTCAAGAAATTGTCAAGGAAAACTGGCCTGATACCTTAAATCCCAGGAATGAAATAGAAATGGAAAGCATCTACCTTTCTTCCTGAAAAAGATGCCAAAATAATACCTCTCAAAAATATAATAGCCAAAATCCAGAGGAGAAAATATTGCAGATAGCCAAAAAGAAACAATTCAAATATCATTGAGCCTGGAGGTGGGAACTGATTCAACCACTACGGAGAACAATTTGGAATTATGCCCAAAGTGCCACAAAACTGTGTATACTCTTGACCCAACAATACACCTCCTAGATCTATGTCTTAAAGAGATTGGATGGGGAAACAAGACTACTTGTACAAAGATATTTATAGTAACTCTTTTTGTGATGGCAAAGAATTGGAAACTAAAGGGATGTGCACCACCTGGGGAATGGCTGAACAAGTTGTGGTATATAATTGTAATGGAATACTATTTTGCCATAAGAAATGATGACTAGGGCAATCATAATAAAGTCTAAAAAGACTTATGTGAAGTAATGCAAAGTGAAGTAGTTAGAACTAGGAGAATGTTATATGTTGTGACAACAATAATGTACAATGATCAGCTGTGAATGAATTCACTATTATCAGCAATACATGGATCTAAGAGACTCAAAGAAAAAAAGGCTTTCTACCGCTCTAGAAAAAACTGACAGAGTCTGAATGCTGATGGAAGCATACAATTTTTCATTTCCTTTATGAGCTTTTTCTTTTATAAGGGACATGTCTTCTTTCACAACATGATCAAAATGAAAATATGTATTTCACAATAGGATATGTATTAACTATGTCATATTACTTTCCATCTCAGGGTTTGAGGAAGAGAGGGAGGGAGAGAACATAGATGGTAAAATATCAGATGATTATTAAAAATTGTGTCTACAATTAATCTGGAAAAATGTAATAAAATTTTTAAAAAGAAAGACTTTAGGTAGAAGTATGATCTTAGTCTTGAGAACAGCAAGGAGTTCTGAGAATCAAAGGTGAGAAGGTAGTTATTGTACTACAAGTCTAAGGGAGAAGCATAGCTAAAGTGAGAACATGAGAACTACAGAGTTGTGTGATTAATGAGAAGAAGGCCAATTGGGTTGAACTTTGGAGTCTTCAGTGGGTGGTATTATAAAAATAAGGCTAAACACACATACAACTTGTGTCATATTACTCACTGTCTCAGGGAGGGGGAAGGTAAAAAGAGAAAGAGGGAGAGAATTTGGATTCCAATATGTCAAAAAACAAATATTAAAAGCTGTTTCTCTAAGTAAATAGGAAAAAATATCATGGAGCCACAGTCAGGATCACACAAGATTTAGCAGCTTCCACATTAAAGAATTGTAGAGCTTGGAATACGATATTCCCAGAGGGCAAAGGAGCTAGGATTACAACCAAGAATAACCTACCCAGCAAAACTGATTATAATCCAATAGGGAAAGAATGCATATTTAATAAAATAAAGGACTTTCAAGCATTTCTGATGAAAAGGCCAGAAAGGAATAGAAAATTAGGCATTCAAAAACAAGACTTAAGAGAAGCATGAAAAATTAAACATTGAAAAACAATTATAGGGGAAAGCTGGGTGGCTCAGTGCATTGAGAGTTAGTCCTAGAGATGGGAGATCCTGGGTTTAAATCTCAGCTTATACACTTCCTAGCTATGTGATCTTGGGCCCATCACTTAACCTGTATTGCCTAGCCCTTAATGTTTTTCTACCTTAGATCTAATACACCTTATTCATTCTAAGATGGAAGGTAAGGTTTTTTTTTAAATCAATTATAAGAGTCTCAATAAAGTTAAACTGTTGATAATCCATATAACTCCCAAGAACATTAGCATTTTAGGGCAGTTAAAAGGAGAATATATATATATAAAATATACATATATATATATAGCATGAGTGAGTGTGAGTTGATTGTATTTTAATGATTCTTAAAAATGAAGGGTTGAGAAAGAGAGATACAATGGAAGAAGGTAGAATGGGAACATTTTTTCTCACATAAAAGATATGCACAAGGAAGAGCTTTCATTGTAGAAGGGGGAAATTATCAGATGGTGGGCAGCACTTGAACCTTACTCTCATTTAAATTGGTTAAAAGAGAGATTATATATATATATATATATATATATATATATATATATATTATATTTACACATTCAGGTAAGTATTGAAATCTATCTTAATAGGAAAATAAGAAATGAAAGGGGCTAAGAGGAGGGGAGGGTTAGAGGAGTAAGAA
>NW_025388963.1:0-4882 GCF_016433145.1 Gracilinanus agilis | reverse complement strand
GAGAGAGAGAGAGAGAGAGAGAGAGAGAGAGAGAGAGAGAGAGAGAAGAGAGAAGTGATTTGGCCCAGATTACACATATGATTGTCAGTTTGGACTCAGTGTGTGGCAAGGGAGGTGTGATAGTCCTGGCACCATCACTGATGTGTATAATCTTGAGTGGGTCACATCCTTTCTCTAGAGTCTGTTTCCTCATCTATAAAAATGAAGAAGTTGAACAGAAAAATTATTTCCACTGTTCTTTCCAGCTCTATTACTTGCCACCACCAATAATCTAGAAGGCATCTCTGAGATGGATTATTTTTGTTTGCCTATTGTCAATGAATGTTGCCATTTTATGATCTTAGGCCTCTAAAATAGGGCTGAGTACATATGAACACAGATGATGGTTGCAGTCTAGGAGTGTTGGATATAAAATTTGTCTCCTACAGATAATCCATTAGGTATTTAATACACTCATGCATAATTGAGAGTTAATTATGAAAGAGGATACTGTCCCTTTATCATTACTGGAAAAGGAAGCTGGCTGGGGAAGGGGTGTGGAAAAGGGTCCAGACATCATTCTTCAAAATATAAGAAGATAGGTTTGATATTAATTTTCTGGATAAAAGATAAAAACAACCCAAGGATCCTCACCAAAAGTGTGCTAGGTCCTTTTCCTTATCTGCAAAATGAGGAATTTGACTTAGCCTTTCAGGTAAATCCCTTCCAGCTCTAAATCTATGATCATGTGATCCTTTAATCAGTTGAGAAAACTCAAGATTTAGGCATTCAGATCATAGTAGTGTATCCTCTCCTAGGGAGTCATTTCACTCTTGGCAGGACTAGCTTGGTATGGCTATGGAATAGTGTGATCAAGATTTGGTGTCCTAGAGCTAAAGTGTTCTGATCTCTTTCTCACTCAGCCTCCTCCCCCTCCCCCTTTAGCAATTTATTAGTTTCCCAACATTCCATAATTCCTCTCTCACATTCCATAACCCAGCCTCGATAGTACCCAACATTCTGTTATCTCTTCTTCATATTCCATAGCCTGCCCAACATTCCATAGCCCAGACCCAATATTTACCAACATTCTTTGGCCCCTCCTTTATATTCCATAGTCATAGTCCAATATTCCATACCCCAGCCTCGATAGGACCCAACGTTCTGTTATCTCTTCTTCACATTCCATAGCCTTGTCCCAACATTCTATAATCCAGACCCAATATTACCCAACCCAGAACTAACATTCTGCAAGCCCTCCTTTACATTCCATAGCCCTGTCCTAGCAACCCACAGCCCAAATCTCTCAATTCACATTTCCTGACCCAATATTCTTCAGCTTCTTCATATCCTGCCATGCTGTCCCAACATTCCACCTAGAGGAAACACTTCAAAGTCACATCTACTTTCAATGACAAGTTCTGGCTTCTAGTTGGGCAAAAGCAACCAGTCCCTGAATCAGGTTCTCTACAGACCCTCTCCAAAACTTTCATTTCCTACCTGATGCTGCTATGCCTTCCTGTATGCCAGCTTATATTGCCCAGCCTTTTCCTATTAGTCAGTCATTGTACTAAATAAAGGTTCTGGGCCAAAGCTGAAAGTGTCTGAGTTTTCAGCTCGCAATGTTGCTTTCACACGGGAAGGAAACGAGGGAGCCTGGGTCCTCAAAATGTTCATAATAGTTCCCATTTATTCAGCATCCAGCTTCCTGTTTACAATACTATTGCGCTCAAAGGAATAAAGAACTGGAGGAATTCCATGTGAACTGGAAAGACCTCCAGGAGTTGGTACAGAGCGAAAGGAGCAGAGCCAGAAGAACATTGTACACAGAGACTGATACACTGTGGTAAAATAGAATGTAATGGACTTCTGTACTAGCAGCAATACAAAGCACACTTCTAAAGGAGGTCTTGAAGACTTTATGGTCCCCATTACCCAAAAAGGAAACAAGCTGAGGGAGGTAATGGGGAAGAAGGGTAAACTGAGGCCCACAGCTGAAAGAGAGGAAGAGAGGGGAATGGGGGATAACGTACTATTGCACGCCTTTCTATTGCACAAGCGGCCCTCCTCCAGGACACCCTCACACGCTGCCCCATGGCCGGGGAGGGCTAGGCATGTTCTCTTACGGGTCTGGAGCCCTCCTCCACAGTCCCGAGTGCAGTCTCCCCACAGGGACCAAAGGTTCCAGCCACCTGGGAAGAAGAAAACAAAAATTCAGAAGGTCAAGGCATTTAGGATGATTACAGAGAATGGCAGAATTAGAAGGAAGGAGTAGGGAGAAGACAAATGAAATGGAGGTCTGTGCTCAGCCTCATTAAACCATACCCCCCTCCCAAAGCAAATAAAAATTCTTTTTTTACCCTATCCACTCCCACCTCTCTAATCCTATGCCTCTCAACTCCTTTAAGACCTGGCTCAAAAAATCCCTCTCCTCCTGGAAGCCTTCCAGGATTGAACCCCAAGCCCCATAATGAGCACTACCCCTCATCTCTTTAAAAGCCAAGGCTCCCTAGACTAAACTAGACTGTGTTCTAAGACACCCTGGTGTTCTGAGCAGCGTGAATAGGAGTTTCCTGAGAAAAATGTTTGTACTTAGCAGTATTTTCCCCTCAAAAAGATTAAAGACAAAATTATATATGTATCCAAAATACTTATTACCTACGGCAATATTCCAGGGAGAAAATAGGCTTAATTTCCTCTATTTGGATCCAAATTTTCCTAAACTCCCTCCCCACACACACACAGACACTTTATCCTGGGGGTGTTTCAGGCTTCCAAGTATCCATGGACAAGCATTTATGATTTTCATAAACATATTTCAAGCCCTAAAGTATTCCGCTGCCAAATTAGTTAGGGAAATGTTATCTTAAGCCCTTATGTAAACATAAAATTCTAGAATGTCAGAACTGGGAGGTAGCTCCGAACATAAAATATGGAATGTCAGGGCTCGAAGGGAAATTATAACATTGAAAGTAGGATGTCAGGACTGGAAGACAGCCTAGAATAAAGAACAACCGAATAGCATAGCTAGAAGGGATCATGAAACACAGAATGTCAGAACTGGGAGGTCTTTAGAGATAGAACCCTGAATGTTAAGAGTTAGAAAGGAAGTTAGGACACTGAATGTCAGAGCTAGAAGGTTAGAATGTTGAATGCTGAGCTAGAAAGGATGCTAGAACACAGAACATTAGAGTTCAGCCCTCCGGCTCCAAATCCTCATTCTACACAGAGATCAATCTGTCTACTGCTGACCCACTACTTGTTGCTGTGTCTTATTCTATTATTATTCTCAATTTGGTCAATGACTATTAGTCTTGTTTCTCCAAGCAGGACACAAGACTCCCCAAACCGAAGATCCAGTATGCTCCCCAGCAGACCTCCAGAATCTATATTCTCTTTTCCTAGGGGTACTTAATACAGTCAGCTTTGGAACTCTTGCCTTTGGGATTGAACTATTCTGATTGGTGGGTATCTGAGGGTAAACCCACCTTCTGTACGTGGTTCTTTAAACTTAGCTGGCCCCAGGGCACAGAAAAGGGTCCTTCTCATCCCATCCAGACATTCACCAGGAACCATCTTGCCATCTAAAATGCCCCCATATGCATCCCCCCTCCCCAAAAAATACACACACACACACACACACACACACACACACACACACACACACACACACACACACAGAGTAATCAATTACTGTGAAGTTTTCCATCAGCTTCCTAATGGATCAACTCACTGTCCTTGGGATTCCCCATCCCAAATTTCCATTCCCTGGTGACTGCTCCCTTGTAGAACTTCCCAAAGAGCAGGCAATATCTCACTTTTGCATTTTTGTGTTTCCAGAGCTTAGCAGTGCCTACCACAGAGTAAGCCTTAAGAAAATACTTTTTTTCATTCATTATTTCATTCATTCAGCTTCCATATCTTCCTAAATTGCTGGTTATTTTTCCATCCTAGGGATACAGGGTCTTCCAGACAGAGAGGAGGAAAGAATTTTGCTCCTCAGTATCTATCCTTTGAGACCCATTGTTTTATTTGCTTTCTCTCCCTGAGTTGGGTCAGACTGGGATAAGGAGGAGAGGATGGAGAGAACTTAGGGGACCATTTCAAAGCAGAGTTGGAAAGAATTAAAAGATCGATATCCAAGGTTACCTAGTTCAACCTCTGACCTTGGATGGAGCCTCCTCTCCTCAGGCTTCTTAACCATCCAATGCTTGAACACATCCAATGACAGCAAGTTCACTATCTACTAAAGCATTCCTTTAGGGTACAGTTCTGATTGTTAGAAAGTTCTTCCTTTCACGGACCTCTGACCTCACATCCCCCTCTCCCTAGATCTTAGTTCTGTCCTCTAGAGCCAAGAAGAAGAAGCTTCACTCTACCCCAAAAGAATGTTCTTCAAATATTTGAAGAGGGTCATCATGGGTTCCATAAATCTTTTGGCCAGGAGAAAGGGACAACCTGTGTTGGGTGATCCCAGTATGATTGTGATCAGAGAAGGTTAAAGGTGAGACCATCTATTTCCCCAAAGACACTCGACCATCAGAGCTTTGTAAGGTATTCCATGGATGTCCTTTGTCTCCCTTTAAGCCCCAGTAAATTTTGAGGATTTAAGGCTGAAGGTTCTAGACCTTCAGCTGGTGAAGGAGAGCTAGGGAATGGCCAGAAACTAGTGGTGTCACTGCCTACAAAGGAAAGAGGTATGAATCTGATGGAGAATGAAAGAGACCTAGAATCATAGATCCAAGTGACATCTTGGAGGGACCTCACAGGCCATCGAGTCTAACCTCTTCATTTTATAATAGGGGAAACAAAGGCCAGGAGAGGTTCAATAAACTGACCAAATTAACACAACTATAAGGTGTCTGAACCAGGTCTTCAATATATATATATATATATATATATA
>NW_025388962.1:0-5310 GCF_016433145.1 Gracilinanus agilis | reverse complement strand
CGGGAAGAGGGGGCGGAGGGCGGGGGAGTCAGTCAGAGCCTTTTCTGACAGGCAGAGATTGGGCTGCAGGCGCGGGAGCTGTCCAGCAGGCAGCAAGGCCAGCAAGCCTCTCCCAGGCTCCGAGGCCCCTTGAGGACAGGCTGCCCGGGGTCTGGGTGATGAGGGAGGCAGGACTGCGGGGGAGGGGGGCGAGGAGAGGGCGCTGAAGGGGGCGGGGCCGGCCGCCTCCTCCCGCCCCGGTCTTCCCTCTGGAACCGGGGTTGGGCCAGGCCAGCACCTCCCGCCCAGCTTCCCTGCCAGGCGCGCCCCACTGCCTGCCTGCCCTCAGCCTTGGCCACACGTCCGTCTGCTTCTGGTCCGCACAGGTAGGAGCTGCCAGGGCAGGGGGCTAAGGGAAGGCTCAGGCCCTGGCACGGGAGGCCCTCCGACCCCCTCTGAGAGGCGGGCCAGGGTCGAGGCTCCCGAGATGGCCTTCAGCTGGGGCGGCCGAGGAGCGCCCCCCCCCCGCCGCTGTGTCTGTCACCTGGGGGGGGCGGGGGGGGCTGTCCAGCTTCCCCTCCTCCTCCCGCACCTCCTGGACTCAGGTGCCCCGACAGAAGCGGCAGCGGCCACGCCTTGGCTCGGTTCGGCCCTTCCCCTCGAGCTGGGCAACCTGTGCCCATGCAGTGGCCCGGCTGACTTTACCCCGCCAGTTGGGGCAGAGGCAGGGAGAAAAGCTGTGGAGCAGCAGCCCCGCATTGGAGGGTTCGAGGCTCCCCTGGAGTGAGCCCGGCCCCGCGGAGCCCCTCTGGCCAGGCCCGGGGGTGCGGCTCGAGTCCGCCTGCTCCACTGGCTCCCAAATGCCACGGGGAGGGCGGGCAGGCCTGGAAGTGACTCGGGCCGCGGAAAGCTGGTGCGCTTTTGCCGATGGGGGGGGCGGGGCCGCGGCCTCGCGGGCAGCCCCGCATTTCCTGCCCATTCCTCCGGGGGCCGCTCCGAGGTGGCGGAGGGGAGGCAGTTCCCCCTCTGCTCCCCGCTGGGGCCCCTCCCGAGGCTGACTCCAAAGCCTCCGCCTCTGGCCAGTCTTTCAGTTTGGACAAGTTCTGGAGTTGGGAAGCCGCAGCCGCGTCCGCGTCCCCCTCCCTCCCGCGGCTCCTCCAGACCCCACAGCCTGGCCTCCTGCCTCCCTTGGCCGCTCTAATGCTGGGCCAGAGCTGAGCCGGGGCTCCCGGGGCTCCCGGGGCGGCTGGGCCGGGCTGCAGGGGGGGACCCCCCCATCTCCAGCAGATTGCTGACTCACACTGAGCTTGCAAAGCACCCCCGCCCTGGGCTCCTCCCCAGACAGGGAGGGCCCCTCCCGGCAGCCCTTCACCCGAGTCCTCTCAGGGCGCCCCCCAGCGCCCCTCAGCCAAGGGCAGGGAAGAGTCTGGATCTGGCCCACTCCACGGAGAGCTGACCAGCACCCTGCCGAGGGGCCGAGCCCTGGGGCCAGGGGGTGCCGCCCCGCCTCAAAGGCCGTTGCCCCAGTTTTCCCAGGACCCAGCAGGCTTGGCCCCAGGAAGTGGGGGTTGTTGATAAAGAGGGAGGGAAGGAGAAGCAGAGATGTGCCCCCCCTCCTCTGTGCCCAGGTGGGGAGAGCAGAAGCATCATGTTAGCTGTGTACTTCGACCAGCCTGGGGGCCCCGAAAACCTGTACCTGAAGAAGGTAGCCAAGCCGGAGCCGGGGCCGGGAGAAGTGCTGCTCAAGGTGGCTGCCAGCGCCCTGAACAGGGCTGATGTGCTGCAGGTACAAGTGCCAGGCTGGGGCCTGCCAGGACCCTGAGAGAATCGCGGGGCACTTCTAGCCCCCCATTTCAGAGATGCCCAGCAGGGGAGAGAGGCTTGGCCAGGGCCACCACCACTAAGCGACAGTGACGGGCCTGGAAGCTCAGTGTCCGGAGGACCAATCCAGGCCTGGAGGTGCCCCGGACCGCAGACCTCGGCTCTCATCTGCTTCAGGCCACATGCCTGGGGAGGGGGGGGAGATAGTGTGGCATCTCTGTTCCTGAGGGATTCTGAGAAAGGCTCACTGGGAGGCCCAGATTCTCGTCCAGCCCTGGGCCTGCTTCCCTACCTGCAATCTGGAAGGGAGCCGTCCCCATCACCTCAGTCTGTCAGCCCCTTCTGGCCTCCTCCTCCCTGGGAGTGACCCAGCCTTGCAGAGGACATGCAAGAGGGAGGGTGGAAGGAAGCACCTCCTCTGACCCTCCTGCATCCTCCCCCCACAGCGGCGTGGCCAGTACAGCCCACCAGCGGGGGCCAGCAACATCCTGGGCCTGGAGGCGTCCGGTCGGGTGGCTGAAGTTGGTCCAGGCTGCCGGGGGCCGTGGAAAGAAGGGCTCCCAGTGATGGCTCTACTGGCTGGGGGGGGCCAGGCCGAGTACGTCGCCGTCCCTGAAGGCCACCTCATGCCCATTCCCAACGGGCTGACATTCACGCAGGCGGCAGCCATCCCCGAGGCCTGGCTCACAGCCTTCCAGCTGCTCCATGTCGTAGGTGAGGAGACGAGGTCAGCCTCCGGGATCTCCCTCTCCCAGCCGGCAAGGGACAGAGATCTGGGAGCCTCCTGGGTCCCTCTGGGCCTCCCACCCGCTGTTACATTCCATTCCCAGGAGCTGTCCCAGAGTGGAACAGCCTGTCTTGGGGGAGCAGTAGCCACCTCTCCAGAGGAGTCCTTCTCAGGTCCAGGCTGACCCAGCAGTCTTGGATGTCCTTCTATGCTAGAACTGAGACTCTGACCTCCCCTGCTGGGCTTCCCCCATCACTGCTGTGTGTGCAGGGCCACCATGAGTGGGGATGGAGATGAAAAGGGGGTGGGGGAGAGGGACCCTCCTAGAGGCGCCCAAGGTGACGAGAGCCCCATCTGACTGGCGTGGAGGACTCCGGCTGGGAGGAGGGGAATAGAGGTGGGGCAGGGGGCCAGAGCCCCAGAGGAAGGGCACTTCCAACAAGAGGACGGAGAGGGGAAGGGCTGCCCCCAAGTCACACTGCATGCCACCAGCTGCCTTCTTGAGCTGCTCTTCCTGGCTGCTGTTTATAGCCCCCCCCCCAACACACACTGAGGCTTGGTGGAATTGCTCGTTGCAGGCCAAGTAAAGGCTGGGGACACTGTGCTGATACATGCCGGATCTAGCGGTGTGGGCACAGCTGCTGTCCAGCTGGCTCGCCAGGCCGGAGCTGTCCCTCTGATCACTGCCGGGTCCCAGGACAAAATTGAGGCCGTGGAAAAGCTTGGGGCAGCTGCTGGCTTCAACTACAAAGAAGGGGATTTTTCGGCTGCAACGCTGGAGTTCACTCAGGGTAAGAAGCTGCTCTGCCCTCCTCGGGCTAGGTAGCATGTACCAAGGAGGGGAAGCTGGGGCCCCCTGCCAGGTGAAGGGGCAAAGCTGGCACCCCGGCCCCCAGGCCAGGCTTTGAGACCAGTCCCAAGGGGTGCCTGGGGGCAGCCTGGCAGTTCTGGAGCTGGTCCCAGCAGAGGGCTGGAGCTACCCCCCCCCCCAAGAAAAGCTGGGCCCCCGAGGGCCGAGCATCCCTTTGGCAACATCCCCCTGTGCTCCCTTCCCCAGGGGCTGGGGCCAATATCATTCTGGACTGTATCGGTGGGTCCTACTGGGAGAAGAACGTGGCCTGCCTGGCCCCCGATGGCCGCTGGGTGCTCTATGGCCTGCTGGGGGGTGCCGAGGTCCAAGGGGAGCTTCTCTCCCGGCTCCTGGCTAAGCGAGGGAGTCTCCTTACAAGCTTGCTGAGATCCCGAGACAAGAAGGTGAGCCACTCATTCCCTCCATCACCAACGAGCCTCATCCTGCACAGAGGCCCCGTGTAGGGCAGGAGAGAATCTAAAACAGGCAGGAGGCCCCGTGCTGGCTGGGTGTCCTCAGGACCCACAGGTGCCCCCCAGAGCGCAGGGACCCTGGGCCTGCTGTTCTCTGAGGCCGGTCTCACACGGAAGTCCCGGGGGCTGGTGGAGAGCTGCCCAGCGGCATGAATTTGGGGACAGTAGTAGGGGGGCTGTAGGGAGCCATGGGGGTGCGAGAGCTTCTGCAGGGGCTGCCCAGTGGCTTTTGGTGAGCTCCAGGGGCAGGGGGCAGGGCTCGCCGGTGCCCTCTGACCCTGGCAGGACACTCAGTATCTTTCACCCAGACCAACCCCTCCTCCAGGTTCTCTGCTGGCAGCTGATGTTCCCAGGAAGGCAGAATGGAAATGGGCTTGAAGCAGCCTGGGTGGGAGGCCAGGCTCTGGGCCCCAGGGGGGCAGGGAGTGTGGGGGCCAGCAGTACCCATCTCATGGGGGGATGCTAATGCCAGGCTTCTCCTCCCTCCTGCCTGGTCAGTACAAAGCAGAGCTGGTGGCAGCCTTCACCCAGCAGATCCTGCCCCACTTTGACCAGGCCAAGCCGGGGGCGCTGCGGCCAGTGGTGGACACGGTGTACCCGCTGCGGCAGGTTGCTGATGCCCACTTGTACATGGAGCAGAACAAGAACCTGGGCAAGATCGTCCTGGAAGTGGCCTCCGGCCCCTGAGCTGCACAATAAAGGAGTCTCTTCCCTCAGAGATGGGCTCTCGGCACTTTCCTTCCCCCAGAGCTTCCCAGGGGGCGGGGCGGGGCCAGGGACCCTCCCCCCCAATCCTGGCTGGTCCTGCGTTCTGTTGGGGGGCTGATGTCCCCCATGAAGGCAAGGGTTGGGGGGCCCAGGAGCCCCTCAATTCGTTGGCAGGAGCGTCACTGATGCCCCCCAGGACAGAGCGGGGGTTGGGGGTGGCGCCGCAGCCCCGCGGGAGAGGGAGGCGGGAGTAAAGGCTCAGCAGGGGGCCGGGGCGCGGTCTGGGGCTATAAAGTAATTTGAGGAGCCCATTAGCTGGGGAAGGAGCTCTCGGGTCCGGCCGGCCCCTTCTCTTCGCTCCCAGAACCCCCTTCCCTCACCCGGCCCGGGCACCCCCTCATTAACCTCTCGGCGCCCCGCTACGCTTCCGAAGGGGCCCCAAGCCCCACCCTCGGAAGCTGTAGGCAGTGGCCTCGCCCACACACGCCGCCAGGCGGCCCCCGGGGGGGCGGGGCAGAGGCGGGACGTGGGCCGGTATCGCCCGGAGGCGGGACTTCCTCCGAGCTTCCTGCTTCCGTTCCCCGCAGCGGAAACCGGAAGTTGCCCTCGATCCCGGCGCGTATTTCGCGAGGAGGAGGAGGAGGAGGAGGAGGAGGAAAATAGGAAAAGAGAAAAGAAGGAGAGGAGGAAGAGTGGGCCGGCCCCTGGCCCCCGCGTACTGGCCCTAGCCTCAGCCCCGGCCCCGGCCCCGG
>NW_025388961.1:0-5358 GCF_016433145.1 Gracilinanus agilis | reverse complement strand
GCTCCGGGCCCCCCCTTCTCTGGCCCACCTCCCAGGGCTCCTGCTCTCCTTATGGCCACCGCCACGGGCAGCTCCAGCCGGCTCTCTTAAAAGCCCCCCCTACAGCCCCCTCAGGGCCTCTTGCCTGGGCCAGGCCCCAATCCCAGGCAGGGGAGACAAGGTGGTGAGGTTTGGGGGCCTCGGCACATCCTCCTCTGAGCCCCCCCTCGGGGCCAGCAGAACCAGAATTCCAGGGGAAGCCAGAGAGCTCCAGGCGGGGCGTCTCCCCCAGTAAGAGGGGAGGCCATGGCCGTCCTTCACCTTTCCCTGCAGTCTGCAGCTCCTCTATGGCCTGCCTGATCTGGGATCCCCCAGAGGCAGCGGCTGGAGTCAGAAAGGATCACTTCGTGGCTGCGTGACCCTGAGCCAGTCCCTTAACTCTCCTTGCCTAGGCCCTGTCCTGCGTCTGCCTCAGAACCAATGCTTAGTGCAGACTCTCAGACAGAAGGGAAGGCTTTAAAAAAAAGAAAGTGCCTGTAAAAAAGCATCTGGCCCGCAGCAGGGCTGCCCACGCTCCCTGCTCTCCCTTATCCCACCCCCACGAGGCCAAAAGACGTCGAGTGGCTGTTTTGGGGCAGAACCCAAAGGAGGAGGCCCTGCAAGGTCACTAGATCGAAGCCGCCTTGGAAAATGGGGGAAACCAAGGCCAGGAGAACCAGCCGCCCACTCCAAGCACAAGTGGCTCCTTTAAAGCACAGCCCTGAGCCAGCTCTTCAGGACAGAGAGCCAGAGAGGCCGCCTTCACTCACCAGTCTTCTCGGAGGCCCTCCAGCTTCTCCACCTCCTTCATCCTGCCAGCCCCGGCTGCAAGCTGAAAGGAGAAGCTACAGGTCTGCAGGAACCAGCCTCCGCGGCAGTCTCCTTCCCCGCTCAGTCATTTGGGCCACAATCTATGGACCAAAAGCCATTTGGGTTATTCACTAGCAAAGAAGCTGTCAGAGAGACTCCAAAGAACAATTGCACATGACTCAGGATTAGAAATCATGGAGAAACGCCTGCCAAAGAGGCCTTGAGCCTTTGTCTGACATGCTGCAAGCCGGCAAAGGCCATAAAAATGGTGACCAGCGAGGATGGAAAGGCAGAGGGAAGACTGGGCCACTGCTACATTGTTGGTGGAGTGGAGGTATGCCATCGATTTTGGAATTATGCAATAAATCACCTAAAATGCCTGAGACACCATTAGTCAGAGGTGCAAACCCTCAAGGAAATCGCTGGTAAGAAGAAAGTCCCTTTAGACACCCATAGATTTACAGCAATGCTTTTTGGGAGAGCTAAGAAATGGAACCAAAGTAGATGCTGATGGATCCAGGAATGGCTAAACAAAACAGCGGTACCCGAGTGTAACAGCATATAATATGCTGTAAGAAAGGAAGCATGTACAGGCAGAACCAAGATGGCAGAGCAAAGGCAGAAACTCACCCCAGCTCTTCCAAATTCCCCTCCAAACAACTTTAAAATAACGCCCCCAAATGAACCCTGGAGCAAAGGGCATGGAGAAACCATTTTCCTGACCTAAACAACTTACGTCAGCAGAAAAGGTCTGTCTTACTAGAGGAGAGGATAGTCCAAGGCAGGCCGCACCCCTGGCAAATGAGCCCAAAGATGCCAAGCTGGGAAGCAAGGCAGCTGGCCGGGGGCCTTGGGGTGACTGAATCAGCAACAGCAGCTTCTGGAGTGCTTGGCCTATAGATAGAAGGGAAACTGGTCAGAAAGAGATTACAAGGAACTCTTTGCTGTCATTGCCCAAATGAGGATCTGGGTCACAGACCTGAGTTGAGGTCTCAGGGTGGAGGGAAGAGGAGTACCAGCACACTAGGGTGTAGCTGCAAGGTAGGTGGGACCCCACAATTCTAGGGCAGAGTGCTCGTCTGCTCACAGAGTAGAGCATAGGCCAGAAGAGTGGCTACTCCATTTCTCCTTAAATCACATCACCTTGGAAGAAGAGAAAACGTACAGATTCCCAAAATTAGTTCTGAGAACAGCAGCACAAAAAACCTCAAGCTTGGAACAATGCTCTATCCATCCCAGGGACAGCCTTGCTTTAACATAAAGTTAAACGTCAAAAAACAGGCTGGAAAAAAGAGCAAACAGAAAAAGAACCCAACCCCAGAAAATGACTATGGTGACAGGAAAAGTCAAAATGCAAACTTAGAAAACAAAGTCAAAATAGTTACACAAAGCTTCAAAGAAAAATGTAAACTGGTCTTTGCCCCCCTCCCCCCCAATTCCTAGAAGAGCTCAAAAAGGACTTTCAAAACCAAATAAGAGATAGAAGAAAAAACAGAGAAAAGAAATGAGTCACACACATAAATCATGAAAAAAATCAATTTGGCAAAAATATTGAAGAAATTAATATATTAAAAACACAATAGGCCAAATGGTAAAGGAGGCACAAAAATCCCCTGAGAAGAATTCTTTAAAAATTAGAATCGGCTAAATGGCAAAGGAAGTATAAGAACTCCCTGAAAAAAATTTTGTTAAAAATTAGAATTGGACAAGTGGAAGCTAATGACTCTAGGAGACCTCAATAAATAAAATAATAATGATAATTAATACAAATGGAAATGATGAGAAATAGAAGAAAATGTGAAATAGCACATTGGAAAAAGAAATGAATTGGAAAAGAAATCCAGGAGAGAGACTCTAAGAATGACTGGCCTACCTAAAAACCATGATCAAAAAAAGAGTCTAGACTTCATCTTTTAAGAAGTCATCAAGGGCAACGGCCCTGAAATTCTAGAATCGGAGGATAAAGATAGAAATGGAAAGAATCTACCAATCGCCTCCTGACAGAGATCCCGGGATGAAAACTCCTCGAAACTTCACGGCTATATTCTAGAGCTTCCGGGTGAAGGCGGTTAGAAACAATTCAGATGTCCTGGCGCCACAGTCAGGATAACAGAGTTAAGCGGCTTCTGCACTAAAAGAACAGAGTGCCGGAAACATGCTATTCTGGAAGGCGAATTACAAGCCAGAACCACCTGTGCAGCAAAATGCAGTATAATCCTTCAGGGGGAAAAGTGGCTATTTAATGAATTGGAGGGCTTTGGAGCATTCCTGATGAAAAGACCAGAATGAAGAGAAAATCGGACTTGAGGTTCAAGGGAAGCCTAACAAGGTGACCCCAAGTGAGAAGTGCGAAGGGAATAAACAGGGTTGGACGGCTTCCGTCCTCTATGGGGAGGCGCCAGCTGCGTTATGGAGGCAGCTAAAGGGAGTCTACGCAGACAGCCCGGGAGGTAGTTGACCGGGAGGGGACGCCATCTACAAATGACAACTCACCAGCCTCCAAGAGAAGCTTTTACAGCGAAGGGGCTCAAAGAGGGGCTCGGCTGGGGCCGCCCAGGGAAAGGGATGGGGGAGGGGAGAGTCCGGGCAAATCCCTTTTGAGAAAGGCCAGAGCAGACGGGGTCACGTTTCCCTGCTAGAGGCCCAGGCCCAGAATTCGAGTCATTTCCTAATTGATAAAGGGCTAAAGGAACTGCACAGGCTCTTCCCAGATGAACAACCGGACTGACTAGTGCGAGGGGACGAGCCGCCCGGAGAGGGGCCCGCCAGAGGGAGAAGCGTCTGTTGTGCCCAAATAGCCGCCGTCCGGGCCACGCCTGGACACGGAGGGGATGCGCGTCCCCGGGAAACGGAGATCTCTGACCCAGAAGGGGCCCCTCTCCCTGCAGCGCCTGGGGGCAGCCCAGCTGCTCTCCCCAATTTCCTTTAAGGAGCTTCGTTAGCTGCGAGCTGAGGGGAGCATTCCGGGAAGCTGGGCCCAACGCCCAGGCTGGGATAAGAAGATAAGAAGAGCAGCGGGGGAGGGGGGGCTCCGCGGGGAGAAGGGGGGGCAGAAGCCTGCGGACTGCAGGGGGAGGAGCCACGGGAGAAAAGGCCAGCAGCCCCAGGGCCCGATCCCGCTGTCCATGGTTCTGACAGGCCACCACAGGAGGCTCTAAGAGATCCCCGACTAGGAGACAGAGACTGAGGGGGGGGAGGGGAGGGCCGTATCTGTCTAGACCAGACGTCTGTCTGTCCCTGCCTCTCTGGTCTGTCTGTCTCTTCCCCCCCCCCCCCCGGGAGTCACCAAGAACAGTCCCAGCTCCTGGGGGGGGGCACCAGGAGCCTCACAAGTCCTCATTCCCGTGGCCTAGTCCCCGGGTTTGCCAACAAAGGGCAAGGAAGCCTGGAGGGCTGCCTGGAGGAGGCCCCCAAGCAAACAGAAGGGCCGCCTAGAAGGCCAGAGAGGGAGGAGCTTTTCAGAGTAAGAGGCCTTCGCCCCACCAGGGAAGAGCAATCTGGCACCAGGAGAAAGCGGGCGGCTGGGGAGCGACACAGGGACCCCCATGCAGCCCCTCCCCTTTGACCTGGCCGGCCAGACAGCTTCCACAGGTCCCCATGGGGGGGCGCCTCCCTCCATTCGGGCTGGGGGTTCAGCCGGAGTGAGTGGAGGGGAGAAACGACCCCCAAAGCTGCAAGCCCGAGGCAGAAAGAAGCCTGAGCACCTCCTGTCCTCCGTGGCCGACGTGGGGGGCTGCGGGCGTGAGACGCTCAATGCTCTTTTCTCCTCTTTTCGGGAGACCAAAGAGTTGCGTGTATTTGAAAAAGGTGAGGGGGCAGCCGGGTGACCCTGGACAAGTCCCTTAACTCTCACTGCCTAGAACTTGCGGCTCTTATAAGCGGGATCGGAGCCCAGAAGGAAGGCGGGGCTTTCAGGAAAGAACGGAAGGGGTCCCCTTAAGAGGGAAGGGCGAGAGGAGGGGCCCCCAGGTGCACCGTCCTCCCAGGGCTGCCCCCCATCCTTCAGGAAATGCGGGACCTCCTCCTGCGGGATAGACTCTCCTTCCTCTCCCCTCTCCCTGCTCTCCGCGGAGGCGCCTCTCCAGCTGCCAGGTGTGGCTCCGCAGGGCCGCCCCCTCAGAACTAGCCCAGCGCTTCCGTGACTCCCCAGGGCCTCCGGACTACACTTCCCAGCAGCCCCCGGGGCCCCGCTCACTGCTCTCCTCTGGCTTGACCCTCCCTCCCCCCGCACCCCAGCCGGGGTGAGCCGGTCCCGGACGCCCGGTAGGGGCAGGAAGGGGTCCGGGGGCCGCTCCACAGCTCCTACCCCGGGTCCCGGGCCTGCCAACTCCATTCCCTGGTGCTCTGCTGGGCGCCAGGAGCAGCCCCGCCTCCTCCCGGCGGTCTGCCAGAGGCCCCGGGGCGGGGCAGTAACCCCTCCCAGGTCGGCCCGGGACCCCGGAACCCGGCACCCCGTCCCACCCCCGCTGGGCGCGCTCACTTGCTTGCGGACGCGCGCGTCTTGCACCGGGCTCCCCGCCCGCCTAGCTC
>NW_025388960.1:0-9849 GCF_016433145.1 Gracilinanus agilis | reverse complement strand
AATCTGACGAATACAATGAGTAGGATATAGTACAATGAAACTTTGAAAGAGTTGCCTTAGAAACAGACTGACAGATGAGCATTTCCTTTCCTTTGGCCCCCTCTTTAAAAAGTTTGCCCATCACTGATCTAAGAAGTTCCACCAATATAGCAACAGTACTTTAAAGACTATTTTAGTGTCTTTTAAAAGGACCATCTTTCCCCAAGTGTAGCACATTCTTTCTACATTAGTTTATTTCAGTAATACACTATGCACTTTTCTCAAGTTAGATTTAAAGATACGTATTAGTCAGTCCAATTTGGACCTTTTTATACTCTGCTAATAGTTACATTTTTATAAGCATATTGAAAATTTTGAAGAGTTTGTCTTCAAAACTATTTGTCTTTACAATATTATTATTACTG
This sequence comes from Gracilinanus agilis, assembly GCF_016433145.1. Taxonomy (NCBI): domain Eukaryota; kingdom Metazoa; phylum Chordata; class Mammalia; order Didelphimorphia; family Didelphidae; genus Gracilinanus; species Gracilinanus agilis. The sequence continues at coordinate 9,445 of NW_025388960.1, read as the reverse complement.
TAATCATTGATTTTTCTGGTTCTGCAAACTTCACTCTGCCTCAATTCATGCAAGTCTTCCCAGGCCTTTCTGAAATTTTCTTATAATAGTATTCCATTTCATTCACATATCAATTTATTTAGCCATTTCTCAGTTGTTGACTACTCCCTTAATTTTTACCTTTTTGGCTATACAAAAAGCTGCTATAAACTTGTATGTTAAGATCCTCTTTAATGTCAGACCTACAAGTAGTATCACTGGGTCAAAGAATATTCATAGTTAAATAACTTTTGGCAGCAAAATTCCAAATTTCTTTGCAAAATGACTGGACCAGTTTTGGACCACTGACTTCAACAGACTAAATTAATCAAAGCCGCTCTTAACATTGATTATTTTCCTTTTTTTCCTTTTTTTTGGTTCTCTTTGACAATCTCTGATGGGAATGAGGTAAAACCCCAGAGTTGCTTTAATTTGTAGGCAATAGATGAATGCTATTAATTAATTGTATTTAACTAATATTAATTTAAATGACTACTGTCAATTATTAGTGATTTGGAGCATTTTTTAAAAACCTTTACATTCCATTCTATTTTAGTAACAACTCCAGCAAGAGCTAGCCAAACCAGGGTTAAGTGATTTGCTCAGCTGGGAAGTGCTGGAGGCTATATTTGAACCCAGGTTCTCCTGATTCTAGGTCTGGTGCACTAATCATTGTGCCAACTAGCTTTCCCTGGGAGCATTTTTAAAAATAGCTTATTAATAGCTTGACTGTTGATAGCTTAGATTTCTTCCTTTGAAAATTACCTGTTCATATTCTTTGACCATTTATTAATTGGGGAATTTGCCACACACTTTTTGGCTTGGATGGAATGGCCAAAGGAAAAAAGAACATTTATGTCCCCTTTCTGAAATATATTTCATTTTTTTCCACTCAAGATACAAAGACATTTTTGACAGTTCTGTTTTCTTAATATTTGCACTGGAGGAGCAGTTAGGTGGCTCAGTGGATTGAGAATCAGAGTCCCTGGGTTCAAATGTTGCCTCAGACATGTCTTAGTGGTGTGACCCTGGCAAGTCATTTAACCCACATTGCTTAGCTCTTACCACTCTTGCCTTGGAACCAATACAAAGTATTGATTCTAAAAACGATGGTATAGGTAAGTATATTTGCAGTGGGATTCAGAAAACATTTGAATGGTTCAAGAAGAGGTTCTTACTGTCAGGCAAGGGGAAAAGAAATGATTGTGCCTACTTTTTGCAACATTTAATTTTCTTCCACTGAAACCATATAGACAATTCTGTTTCTTAATATTTGCTGTGGGATAAAGAAAACATTTGAATGGTTCAAGAGGACATTCTCATTGTCTTAAATGTCAAAGTAGAAAATCTCAACATTGCACCAGTTAAAAATTCTGTTTTAATAAATCCTACAATTACTTTATTATAGTGGAATTTTGTTGTAATTCAAACTTCAATCAAACCCATTCCCAGTTATCGGACTTGGAGAATAAACATTTTCTCTGTAGCAAACTGGAGTGACTAGAGGAGGATAACCAGGGTGATCAAGGACTTTTGTTGAAGAAACAGATTCTGGTTATCCTTGAGGAGAAAAGTCCCGTGGGGACATGATAAATGAATTCAAATAATTGAAGGATTGTCATATGGAAGAGAGATTGGAATTGTTCTGGCTAACCCCTGAAAGAAGTACTAGGATCAGTGGATATAAGTTGCAGAGAAACAGATTTAGGCTAGCTTTGGGGGAAAATGGCCTGATGACGTATCCTAGTGAGCTTGGTGGGGAAAGGTAATGAAAATCTCATTAAAAGTATTGAAAAAAATTCTGGATGATCCCTTGTTTTATATGTTACAGAGATGATTTCTTATTCAATTATGGGGTATAACCAGATGGCCCTTAGGTTCCCCCTCCCCCCAATTTTGATATACCTTAATTCTCTGAAATAAAAATACAAGTTTAAACTCAGAAAAAAAAATAAAATGGAAGACGTTACCTAAACATTACTACCAATATTTTCTTCTTCCTATTTGCTGTGTTTTTGATGATGATGATGATGATGATGATGATGATTGTTTTGGTGAATAGTTTGGGAAGTTGAATTGGAAGATAAATACTATTAGCTGTCAAGGCAGGAAGAAGAAAATATTTTTCAATTTGCAATAAGATGAGGTTGTCAGGAAAACCAAGAATATTATAAAATGTTTCATTTAGCTATTTTTGGGAAAAGAGACCAAACAGGGAATAAGAAACCGGAATAGCCGATAATACAATGAAAATTGATAACAGAATTAAGAGCGGCTTAATTCTCATTTTGCTTCTATTTTCTTTGCTAAAGAGGATGATTTCGAGTCTGGAAAAGACAGAACCAAAAATGGCTGATTAGGGAGTTGGTACTCAATATAAATAAGAAGTAGTGCGAGAATACTGGCACAGATGAACTATATCCTCAGGTAATGAAAGAACTGATGGATGTCACTACTTACTTTTTGTAAGAGGTATTTGAAAGTTCATGGAGAATGGGAAAGTCACTACAGTACTACACGTAGTAGGACACATTTTCCCAATTTTCAGTAAAAAGAAGAGAATAGTTTATATGCTTTAGGTTAAGTGAACTTGACTGATTCCTGACAAAAGTTCCAGAATGTATTATTAAAGAGATGATTGATGATTAAAAGAGCCAGCATAATTTTGTCAGGAATTTGTGACAGATTAACATGCCCTTTTTGGACAAGTTAACTATTTATATTGATGGGTCCTAGAGAATTTTAGCAGTTTGGGGTAGAATATTTCATGTAATTTTTGTGGAAAGAATGAGAGAGAGAGAGAGAGAGTGAAGTGGATTCCAGAGCAGTTGAATGAATGGCCAGACTTAGAATCACTAATAGGCCAGTATAAATTTGTGAAGTCTCCAGTGGATTGACTCGGGAATATGTGTTTAATGTTATGAAATTTATAATTTTTATCAGTGATATAGGTAAAGACTTAGATAGAATTGTTGTCAAATTTATAGATGATGGGAGAGATAGCTAATGCACTGCACTGGATGATAGCCAAAAAATATCTGACAGGCTATGACATTCAGCTAAATACAAGGCTGTGCTGAAGTAAGCTTGAACTAGCTTACAAGTGCTGATTATTAAATTTTCACCTCAGAAATTAGCAAATAATACAAATAATGGTTTGAATGATTATTTTGTTGATTGTCTAGACTTAAAAAAGTGATGGAGAAAATGTTAATATGAGATTAAATTTTAAAATGTGCCTTGCATAGTTTCCCTGGAGCGCCAGTTATTAATCATCTGCTAGCATGTCATTATGTTAAATCTAATAGTTAAAATGTAATTTTTAAAACTTAGGTTTAAAAGAACTACTTTATAAAAAGATGGAGGAGATGTAGTTAGATGGTTTTTCTGAAAGATCTTGGGCATTTTAATGGACTTAATAAATCTCTTTGAGACGACCTTATGTTAGCAAAAGGCTAATGTGTTCTTAGGCCACATCAAGAAAAGCATTAACTTCTGGTGGGAATGAGGAGGTGATAGCTCATCTCTACTCACCTCTGGTCTGGGTATAATGTTTATTTCTTGCTACTAGTTTCAGAAAGGGCTTATTGAATTGGTGAGCAGCCAGAGGAGGGTAACCAGAATGTTGAAAGGGCTTCTAGTCTATGCCATATGTGATTAATTGAAAGAACTGGGAATGTGTAGGCTGAGAAGAAAAGACATGGGGGACTAAGGAAAGAACAGGATGGGACTTGATAGCAGTCTTTTGAGTATTGTTGGAGAAATATGTGGAGGAAGGATGAACCTTTTTTTTTTTTTGACGCTGTGGGACTGAAGTAGCAGCAATGGGTAGAAATTGTAAAAAGTGACACATTTAGAATTGATGTCAGAAAATATCTTAATAATTAGAGCTATCCAAAAGTGGAATAGACTGCCTCTCGAAGTAATTGCTTTATCACAATTGGAGTTCTTCAAACTGAGGCTGATTGTCCAATTTTTGGGTATGTTATAGTACATATTCTTTCTTAGTCTAGTGATGGGCAAACTACGGCCCACGGGCCAGATGCGACCCCCTGAAGTGTTCTATCTGGCTGTGTGACATTATTCCTAATCTGACGAATACAATGAATAGGATACAATACAATGAAACTTCGAAAGAGTTGCCTTAGAAACAGACTGACAGATGAGCATTTCCTTTCCTTTGGCCCCCTCTTTAAAAAATTTGCCCATCACTGGGTTAGACTATGTGGCAGCTGAAGTTTCTTCTAACTTTTAAATTCTGATTCATTTCTAAATATGATATCTGATTAATGGTGACTGTCATGATTTAGATATAGATATAGCACTTTAAGTATCTGGATCTGGGAAAATTAAAGAAATCTGAGTTCAAATCTTGCCTTAGACACTTGGGTTTAATAATAGCACCTATTTCACAGTATTATTGTGAAGGTCAAGTGAGAATTTATATGTTGTCTGGTTATATTTCTATATTATAATTAACATTCACATAGACTTAAAAGTTTGTAAAAATTATGTGAATGTATATATGTATGATTGTTGACACAGATGTAAAGGTTTGCAAAGATTGTATATAATGTATTTCTAAAATATGTATTCTCTATCAAATAGAATAAAGAATCTATTCTCTCTGTGTATATATATATATGCACATATATAATCTTTACAAACTTTTAAGTTTATATTAATGTGAGCTATTATATAGAAATATGGCTAATTTATAGAATTGTCTCAGTAACCTTCCCCTTCATGGGAGGAGGTCAAATAGTTTCCTTTATATATTAGAACATCTTGAACCTGCATATAATTTTATGGTAGACTGTTAACATCTCATTTGCATATAGTTTTTTGGCAAATATAAGAGAAGCATATGTATTAATATGATCCTAGCCTCAAGAACTTAATAGTTTATTTCATAGGATCATAGATTTAGAGTTGGAAGGGATCTGAGAGGCCATTTTAATTTCATCTCCCTCATCTTACATAAAGAAACTGAGACCAAAGAAGGTTAGTTGACTTGCCTAAGGTAACACAGGCAATAAATGCTAGATTTTAAATCCAGGTTTTATTATTCCAAAGCCAGTGCTAGCATAACCAAAATAGATAATAATAAATGATACCACATAATTGTCAAATGGATGATAGGCAACAGGGAAAATGAAATGAGAGTCTCTAGTAGGTCAAAAATATTTAGATGTGCTGAAGAAAATCATGTTGTATTTGCCTACTGTAACTGTACAAAGTATTATAGAAGTTAGGGCCCATTCAGCATGAACTTCTGTCAGCATTCTTCCATTCATTATCTCCTGTATGTAAGAGTGTTTAAATGCTAAGAAGGAGAAATAAAAAAATGAAATAGGCATAATCCTGCCTTTATATTGCTTCTAGTCTATTAAGGAGTGATAAGATATAGAAACCTTTATTTAGGTCTTGTTTCTCTTCGCCACTGTCACTTGAACCCTTTATATTATGTAATTCATTTTGTTATATGTATTTGTAATTCTACATAATAAGCAATAATATAGCAGAATCATAGTTAGCAGAAGATGGACATCCAAGATAGTGAAGACTAAAGAAAGTTATCAACAGTTTATTTTTGTCACTAATAATAACTTTTAAAAATTACAACACTAATCAAATCTTCCTGCTTGGTATGCACAAAAGAGAATCTTGAGCCATTTCATAATATGTACTGTGCAAATAAAGTGCCTTGTATACATAGTACTACATATTTGATGAATTTAATTAAATTAGTTGAAAGCGGTGACGCTGACAAAGAGGTGTAGATTTTCTTACAGACTGTATAAAAGGTAGACATTTTTATTGTAACAGAATGATTTCTAGACTTGGAGTCAGAGGACCCAGACTCAAATCTCACCTAGTATATTTATTTCCTGATTGACCTGGGCTGAGGGAGGAGAAATCACTTCAGGAAACTTGGTTTTCTTATCTCTTAAGAGTTGAATGAAATGACCTCTAAGAGGCTTATGATCATATATTGCATTTTCCTCATTTCTCTACTGTCTTCTGTGGGCTATAAATTTGTTATAGTGAAATTAATGAGATAGTACTGAAATATAAAATCAATTTCCTCTTTTTAAAAATAGCTCTTTTCTTTAGGATTTCTATAATGCCCTTTCATTGTACAAAACAAAAAATATTTCTGATATAAGCAAATAGAAGAATGAACAAAAATGTTCTGTAGTTTTTCTGTAATGACAAGTAGAGTTTTTGGTTAGTAATTTACTAGGGATGAACTAGTTCTTCACTGGTAGTAACACAATTATTAATTCTGATAAAGTGAGATCTAGTAGAGATGAATACAAAACCAGTTTTTCTCCTTCAGAGATCTGAAAATATGGTCTTTATTTTTTTTTAGGTTGTGTGTTTATCCAAGTCTTTTTTTTTTTTAAACCCTTAACTTCTGTGTATTGGCTCCTAGGTGGAAGAGTGATAAGGGTGGGCAATGGGGGGTCAAATGACTTGCCCAGGGTCACACAGCTGGGAAGTGTCTGAGGCCGGATTTGAACCTAGGACCTTCCGTCTCTAGGCCTGGCTCTCAATCCACTGAGCTTCCCAGCTGCCCCCTGGTCTTTATTTTTTAAGGTATTAAATTTTATTTTATTTTTCCCCAATTGCACATAAAAACAATTTCCAGGATTTTCAAAGAATATTGAGTCTCAAAATTCTTTCTCTCCTACCCCCCAAACTCTTAGCCCCTTTGAGATGATAAATGATCACATAATAGTTTTTACATGTACAATTATGTAAAACATTTTTCCATGTTGATCCTTTTGGGGAAGGGAATCCATTGAAAAAAAAAATTTAAGTGAAAAAAATTTGCTTTGGTACAGACTTAGACTCAATTCTTTTTCTCTGGAAGTAGATGGGATTTTTTATGAGTCCTTTGGGATAGTTTTGGATCATTGTATTGCTGAGAATAGCTGTTATTCATAGTTGTTCATTATAAAGTATTCCTGTCATTGTACAATGTTCTCCTGGTTCTGCTTATTTCACATTGCTTCAGTTTATATGAGTCTTTCCAGGTTTTTCTTAACTCCTCCTGGTTGTTATTTCTTAAAACACAATAGTATTCCATTACAATGATATACTATAACTTAATTAGCTATTCCTCAATTGATGGGTATCCCCTCAGACTATTTCCAAGTCTTTGCCCCCCTAAAAAAGAGCTGCTTTAAATATTTTTTGTACGAATAGATCTTTTCCCTTTTTGCTTTTTTGTATTTTTGGTATACACAACTAGTAATGGTATTGCTGGGTCAAAAAGTACGTTTTCTTTTATAGCCCTTTGGGCATCGTCCAAATTGCTTTCCTGTTTGAATCAGTTCACAACTCCCCAACAATGCATTAATGTACAGCTTTACTATACTATTGAAGTTTTGTCATTTTCCTTTTCTGTCACAATAGCCTTTCTGATAGGTTTAGGATGACACCTGAGAGTTTATTTTTTTCCATTTTTCTAATTAATAGTGATTTAGAGAACTTTTTTTTCATGACTATAGAGAGCTTTACTTTGAGAACTGTCTGTTCATATCCTTTCATTATTTATTTAATTGGGGAATGACTTGTATTCTTATATTTTCAACTCATTTCTCTATGTATTTTAAGAAATGAAGCCCTTATTGGAGAGATTTGTTAAAAGAATTTCCATCATTATGATTACTGTGTATTACTTTCCATCCTACTTACCCCTATAAATTTTTGATCTCCACCTCCCCCAGTTTGTCTTCTTTTCTCTCTGCCCCAACCTCCCTTCTCTTATCTCCTTCCCCTCCAGTTTTCCTATAGGGAAAGAAGGCTTTCTATACCCATTTGATTATGTATGTTCTTCCCCCATTGAGCCAAGTCTGATGAGAGTAGAATTCACATGCTCTTCTCCCCACCTCCCCCATCTTCTCCTTCAGTGTAAATGCTCTTTCATGCCTCTTTTATGTGCAATAATTTACTCCTTTCTATTTTTTCCTTTTCCTTTCCCTTAATTATTAATTAATTTCTTAATTTCTTTTTTACATCGTCCCGTCATATTTAAATCACACCTGAGCCCTCCTCTGTCTATATAATATTTCCTTCCAACTGCCCTAATAATGACAAAGTTCTTTGGCGTTAACAAGAATCATCTCCCCATGTAGGGATGTACACTGTTTAATCTTATTGAGCGTCTTTTTGATTTCTCTTTTCTATTTACCTTTTTATGCTTCTTTTGAGTCATGTGTGAGAGTCAGATTTTCCACTCAGCTTTGTTCTTTTCATCAGGAATTTTGAAAGTTCTCCATTTCATTGAATACTCATTTTTTCCTCTGACGGATTGTGCTCAGTTTTGCTGGTAAGTGATTCTTGGTTGAAGTCCTAGCTCCTTTGCCCACTGGAATATCATATTCCAGGTCCTCAGATCTTTTAAGGTAGAAGCTGCTAAGTCTTGTGTTGTCCTGACTGTGGCTCATGTTATTTGAATTGTTTCTTTTTGGCTGCTTGCAATAGTTTTGGAATTTGGCTACAATATTCCTGGGAATTATTCTTTTGGAATCTCTTTCAGGAGGTGATCAGTGGATTCTTTCCATTTCTGTTTTGTCCTCTGCTTCCAGAATATGAGGGCAGTTTTCTTTGATGGTTTCTTGAAAGATGATTTCTAAGCTTTTTTTTTTTTTTTAATTATGGCTTTTAGGTTGTCCAGTAATTCTTAAATGATCTCTCCTGGATTTATTTTCCAGATCAGTTGTTTTTCCCCTGACATGGTTCACATTTTCTTCTATTTTTTTTTTCATTCTTTTGACTTTGTTTTTTTGATGTCTCATAAGAGTCATTACATTCCACCTACCCAGCTCCAATTTTTAAGGTTTGATTTTGTTGAGTAGTCTTTTGTTCCTTCTTTTCCCTTTGGCCAATTCTACTTTGTAAGGAGTTCTTTTCCTTAGTGAATTTTTGTACCTCTTTTTCCAAAGGACCAATTCTGTCTTTTAAGAAGTTTTTCTCTCCAGTGCATTTTTATAGATCTTTTTCCTTTTGACCAATCCTACTTTAAAAAAAATGTTTTTAATAATTCAAAGATTTAATTTTCCCAATTATATGTAATAATACATTTTAGCTTATGTTTCCCAAAATTATAAGATCCAAGCCATCTTCTCAGAGATGGTAAGCAATTTGATTTGGTCCATACATGTATTATCATGCAAAGCATACTCCCATACTGGTCATTGTTGTAAGAGCACACAAAAACAAAACCCCAAAATAAAATCATAAATACACTGATATGAAAGATAGTATACTTTGAGCTGCATCCATTTGACTCCCAACAGTTCTTTCTCTGGAGGTGGATAGCATTTCTCATTATAAGTTCTTAAGAATTGTCGCAGATCATTGCATTGATGAGAGTAGCCAGATTTTCACAGTTGATATATATATATATATATAT
>NW_025388959.1:0-3830 GCF_016433145.1 Gracilinanus agilis | reverse complement strand
ATATTGAGCAGTGTTATTTCCTCATTGTTTATACTGCCTTTAATCAGGATGTAATGACCTTCCCTGTCTTTTTTAATCATATCTATTTTTACTTTGGCTTTGTCAGAAATAATTAACCCTGTGTATGTCCACCCGCCTCATATGTGTTTCTTGTAGACAACATATGGCGGGATTTTGGTTTCTAATCCACTCTGCCATTTGCTTCTGTTTTATGAACGAGTTCATCCCATTCACATTCAGAGTTATAATCATCAGTTGTGCATTTGCTGACATTTTCGAATCCTCCCCTCTTCCTACCCCCTTTTTCCTTATACTTTTTCCTTTTAAATAAGTGGTTTGCTATTGAGCCGCTATACCTTATCCCCTCCCTTGATTAACTCCCTTTCTAACCCCTCCCTTATTTTCCCCCCTCTTTTTGTTTTTAAATGCCTTAAGAATTCCCTCCCTCTTCTCCCCTCCCTTTTTTTGATCTCCCCACTCCCCTGTTCCCCTTGGTTTATCCCTTCTAACTTTCTCAGAAGGGTTAGATAACAGTTTTATGTCCCAATGGATTGTATAGCTACTCTTCCCTCTCCGGGTTGATTACACTAAGGGTAACTATTTTGCCCTGCTACTAGAATTATATATTCCATCTGCATTTAGACTCTGGTAGTTGCTTCAGTGGTAGTGGATATCCTCTTTTATCATACCTTGGAGTTGTCCTGAATCATTTCAATGCTAAAAAAATTAATTCATTTAGGGCTGTTCTGCATGCTTTATTGCTGTTTTGCTATCAACAGTGTTCTCTTAATTCTGCTCCCTTTAATTTGCATCATTTCATGTCTTCACTTAAGTATTTTTAAGTTTTTATGTGATGATTTTAGTCGTCATTTGTTTAGGGCACAAAATAGTATTTCATTGCAATCATCTACCACAACTTGATTAACCATTCCCCAATTGATGAACATCATTTCAGTTACCACTTCATCTTTTAATTGTTATAGTTCTTTGTTACCACAAAAGAACTGATATAAGTAGTTCAATAATTATTAAATCATCATTCATCAATATGATTTTTATCGTTTTTTCCTAATATCTTTCAACTTTTCTTCTAATTTTTATTATCTTAACATTGTTTTATTGTTTCTTGATGTCTCATGGAGTCATTAATTTACACTTGCCCAATTCTAATTTTTAAAAAATTATTTTCTTCAATGGATTTTTGCACCTTTGTTTTCATTTGGCCTATTGTGCTTTTTAAGACATTTTTTCCAATGGATTTTTATGACTTTTACCATTAGACCAGTTAAGGTTTTAAGATGCCATTTTCTTCAGTATTTTGTGCTTCTTTTATCAACTATTAATTGTCTTTTCAAATTTTCTGGTGTCATTTTCATCTCTTTTCTCAGTTTATTTCCTACTGCTAATGTTTTTCTTAATTCTTCAACAATTTTGTTGACTTTTTGTGCAATTATCATTTTAATACTTTGTAGCGTTTTAAACATTATTTTCTTCTGAGTTTGTGCCTTTCCTTTTCCTTCTACCATTATAAATTTTTTTCTGGTCAACTTATTTCCTGATTATTTTGGGTTATTTTCCATTATTTCTTGACTTCAAATTTCATGTGGAAATTAGGCTCTTTTTTAGAGAGAAATTTTGAGTCCCCTTATTTGGGTGTTTGCCTCAAATGACTTTGACTTTAATGTATTAGTTATTAATTTTCTCTTCTCAATTTATTTTCTGGGTCAGTTGATTTTTTGGAAATATAACCATGTGTTCTTTTTTCCATTTTTTTGTTTTTTTTAACCCTTAACTTCTGTGTATTGGCTCCTAAGTGGAAGAGTGGTAAGGGTGGGCAATGGGGGTCAAGTGACTTACCCAGGGTCATATAGTTTTTCCATTTTTCTCTGACTTTTATTTACAATTTGCTGATATTTCAAGGAATCTTTCAGTTCCACTTTTTAAAGCATTGTTTTCCTCTGAGCTTTTGTTTTTCACTTTTAAAATTTTTTTTCAATTCTGCTTTTTAAGAAATTATTTCCTTTAGTTCGATTTTCTACCTTTTTTAACACATCACCAATTCTGCTTTTTGAAGAATTATTTTCTTTACCATATTTTGCATCCATTTCATCAAGCTATTAATTTTCATTTCATTATTTACTTGAATCAATCTCATTTCTTTTCTCATTTTCTGCTACATTTACCTGATTTTTAAAACATTGTTTTGATCTTTTAATCTCTTTATATTTTTTTCTAAGAATTCATTTTGGGTTTGTATACAATGTGAATTTTTTCTTTGAGGCTTTACTTAGATGCTTTCATACATTTTCTTCAGGACTTGTGTCTTTTTTGTCATCATAATAGTTTTTAAGGTAAGATTCCTTTTCTGTTTGCTCTTTTTCCTATGTATTCCTTGACTTTTAACTTTCTGTTAAGAGTTTGATTATTCTTCCCTTGACAGGGAATAATCACAGTTTCCAAGTTTCATGTCTTTTGACCTGCTATTGTCATTACTGGTTCTGGTTGTCTGTAAGATCCCATGATTTCAAGGTGGTATAATGTAAAAATAAGTTTGGTTACTACTATCAATGATCCTCATGCAGGTAAGAACCATGTTCCCTTGCAACACAAGCACTTATCTCTTGCTCTATTATAACTTTTACATGCAGTTTTCTGCCATGGAACTGAGACTTGGAAATAGGTAATAGGCAGAAAAATTTCCAAACTGCACTCATAAGAGGAATCAGCTATAATTACTTACTGACCAGTATTTTAATCTTTTATAGTCTCTGGGCAGTAAGAGCTCCTGTAGATCTTGCTATTGCTTTAGTTGTCACTGCTATTGTCTTTAATGTACTGTTAACTGAAGGCCCAGTCAGATCCCATCAAAATGTCACAGTCCTCTTATGTAGAACTTTCTCAGGTGTCTTGGACAGGAAGAATGTTTCACCTCAACCTTTTCTTGGTTATGGCACTCCAGAATTTTATTTTCACTTGATTTTATAATTGTTTGGAGGTGAAGAATGGAAGAGTTCAAGTTGATTATTCCCTCTTCTATGCCATCTTGATTCTGTCTCCTATTTCTCTTTTAAACCACTCTACATTGTTTTTCCTGGTTCTCCTCGAATTTTGCAGTATCCTTTATCTTGTCAAGTGTTGAATTATTTCCCTTTCTTTTGCAATATTTATTTTCATGTGCCTAAATTCATTTATTATATCTGAACATCATATTTCATTCTGCTGTTAATATTTTCCTGTTGGTTTATCTGCTTATTTGCAAGGTCTTTAAATTCTCTTCTTCCTAATATCTTGGTTAAGTTCAATTGCCCCACCTCTTTATTTTCTCTATTGTTCACTTTTTTATTCCTTCATCTCTGATAGTGGTTTCTCTATATCCTGGATCTCAAGTATGTCATCTTAGAGCTATAATGTATAGTTCATAGCTCACCAGCTTCCATTTCTGCCCCAATTAATATTTGGAGAGAAAATTGTCCTTATTTGGATACTGTGTTCTATCCCTTGGGCTTAATGGAGTGTTTGTAGGATACTTAGTACACTACTATACCCCCTACCCTTATGGTTTCATTTCTCAGTTCTCTTGCCCAGTAATTCAAAGCACTACCACACTGATATTACCATGGTAATGAATAATGTTATATGGAGAAGCCTTTTGCAACATATACAACTATCAAGATACTATTTGTAGCTCCTTCCATCAAAAGGCTAAACCTAGATCCTGAAACTCAATGGCTTTATAAAGATAAAAGAGCATTGTGTTCGATTAAGTTTATTTATGGGAAGAGAATTTTTCAATTCTGTTCATATATTTGCTTTCTGCTTTTCTAGGTATA
>NW_025388958.1:0-3655 GCF_016433145.1 Gracilinanus agilis | reverse complement strand
TGTGACATAGCTAAAACTTCCCGTGTGTGTTGTCTCCCCCATTAGAAAGTGAACTACTTGAGAGTAGGAACTCTCAATTCCCTCTTTGTATCCCCACCTCTTAGCATAGTTCTTTGAAAATAGTTAGAGATTAATAAATCAATCCTTCCTTCCTTCCTTCCTTCCTTCCTTCCTTTCTTCCTTCCTTCCTTCCTTCCTTCCTTTTCTTAGACTAAGAAGGATATATATATATAGGATAATAGTTTGAAGAGATGGTAGCAGTAGTATGTTGGTAAATATTTAACAACTAGCTTTCTAAACCAAGACTGATTTGCAACATTGCTAATATCTGAGGTGTGAATGCTCAAATTGAAATTTTAATAATTGACTCTCAGGAATGAGTTGGGTTGGCTCCAAAACACCTGTGGTGTGGTGAAATTTTTTTTAATACTGAGAAAGACTTGGGCATGTATGAAGGTATTAGGGAAGGAACTAGTACATAGGGAGAAGGTAAAGTTTGATGGGAGGGAGCAGTTACTGAAATCTGCTGCAGAAAATTGTGGAGGATAAGAGTAAGTGCACATGTAGAAGAGTTGACTTCAGCAAAGAGAAGGGCCACCTGATTGTCAGAGACTAAAGAAATGGAGGCTAGGGTGGGAAGGAGGATGTTAAGCGGTTTTGAGATGAAGAGAATGGGAGAAGGTGGCATTTACATCAAATGATCTTATTTTTCTCAATAAACTAAAAGACAAGATTCTTAGTGGAGAGAGGGGAGGGGAAGATATGGGAGACTTCAAGAGGGAAAAAAAGGTTTGAAATAGCTTTTGTGGGAAATGGGATATGGAATCAATTAGGGAGAAATAAAATGACTATCTTGCTTCAGTGAGGATCCAGTTAAGATTGGGTAACATGAATTTGTAATGTACCCAGTAAGCTCAGTTGTATGACTTCCTCAGTTCAGCAGGCCAGGAGTAGGAAGGAAGGAAGCAGATGGTAGGAGTTATACAGGATTTAGATGTGGCAAGATATGAGCAATGATAGGACAAGGAAGCAGGGGATTCAAGAACAGAGGGAAGTGTTGAGTTGAAATGGCCAATTGTAAGTTCAAAATTGGTAAGGGGAAAAAGCAAAGTCAAAATAAGATAAATGTTAGAGAGAATCCTGGACATAAAGGAATGGAAGATCTCTGTAGATGAACAGTAGACTTTGGAGGATTGAAGGATAAGGGGAGATGGAATATAGGTAGTTAAGATGGAGGAATGTCAAGTTTCTAATCAAGAGAGTGGGATACTACTGGGTGGTGTTGAGATCCATACGTAACTGTATGGCTGAGGTTGCTTGGAGAAAGTCATAGTATTTAAGGAAGCTGAGGAGTTGGAAAATTAAGTTTGAAAGAGCATATAAATGGATATTAAAGGGGAGGTGCTGGGGAAGAGAGGAGATTGATGGACCATGTGATGAGTTCCTTGAAAAATTTTAATTGAATGGACTTAAGAGAAGTGGAACTTGTGGAGTAAGGTGGTAAAAGGAAAAATCTATCAGTCAGTGAGGAGCAAGGAATGTTCTGATATCCACTCTTGGACTGGTGTGTGTGTATGTGTGTGTGTGTGTGTGTGTGTGTGTGTGTGTGTGTGTGTGTGTGGTGGGGTCGGGGTGGGGAGAGGGGAGAGACCATGAGAGAAGGTACAGCCAGTACTGGAGAGCATGAGATTCAGTGTCATTAGGTAGAAGCCATGTATGAACATTAGTAGATGAAAGAAGTATGAGAAAAAGAGGTCTAGAACAGACTTTACAGAGGGAAGAGAAGAAATGATTGCATTATGGTGGGACATAGGTAGGAAATGATGTAGGCATGGGGGATCATTTGCTATTATGAGGCTGGTGATTGCTTAATAAAAGTATAACAAAGAAAATTTGAGGTCTGAGATTCTTAACCATAGATGTAGAAGTAGGTATCAGATGATATATCTCAGAGTCTCCAAGTGGATAATGCACAAGAAACTAATCAACTCTGCTTGGGATTGAGTTTAGCATTGACATGAGCTACAGTTGCTCCTCCTCTATCAGGGTGGCTGGATGAAAAGTGGGGGCCCCTAGTTGGTAGAGGGTGTTGTGTAAGACGGAAATAGGTTTGAAGCATTTTGGAAGCTTAGAAAGACAGGCAGGAGCTGAGATTCCAACTGGAACACAGGGGACTCTCTCAAAAAGGCACTTGGGGTTTGAAGGAGTTTTGGAGAAGACACTGACCTGAGGGATCTGTGGATCTGAGTATCTCTAAACAATACCTGAGACCTTACAACTAGCAGGATCAAGGAGTAGAGGTTGAGATTTCTGACTTGCTTGGTGGACAAGCAAAGTCAATCTCCCTGATTTCCTCTGAAGAGTTATTTGGCTGGTTCCTCTGCTCTTGGAATATACTTGGACTATATCAGATCAAGACCATCAGATCACATCTGTGAGATCCCTTATGTCTTAGCTGCCTGCTTAATATAGTGTAGGGATTTCCCAGATCTTCAACTTTTAACCCTGAGTTTGATCCTTAGTGTTTTAGGTTAAGTGTGACCTCTCCCATCATCTTTAACCTTATAGTCTTTATTAAACCTGTCTTTATAAATCTTTGGTCCCAGTGTACTCATTTGGTAGTTTCACAGACTCCCAGGCTAGGTGGATCTGTGGTGGCAATTGGTATCAACTGCAAATCCATAATCTCCCATTCCTTGTTCTTTGGAGGAGTTTGTGTTTCCCCTGTTTGTTAGTCCAGTTTGTTATCCCTGTCCAGTCAGTCCTCCTTCTCCCCTTTCTCTAAACCTAGTAATATTTAAGTTACCCATAAGAGTTTCCCCTTAAGAGGTGGTCCAGGGCTTAGCAAAATGCCTTGCACACAGTAGGCACTTAATAAATGTGTATTAATGCTGATGCTGATGCTGTTGGCTGCTCAGGCCATGGTGCCTGAGCACTGCTCATGAATGGTGCTAAATGGTAACCCTTATAATAGGCACATTTACACAATTCAAGAAGGCTGTTTGGTACTTGTGGGAGATATTATCAGATGATGTTAAACACATAATAATGTCTGATGAGTAACCAAAGTTTAATCACTGTTTTATAGAAGTGATTCCACCTTGTCCTAGAACCAGAGAACCTTTTAGAATAGGACTAGGTTTAATTAAAACTGAAATTAGCTCATTCATTTTTTATAATGGAGACAAATTATCCAGATTAGAAAAAAATTGAGTTATTTGGTCAATTACTTCTTCCTTACAGAGACAGTGCTTTTCTCTTTAGGTAAAGATGAAATATCAAGATACAAAAACAAGGTGATTGTGATCCTCTTCTCTGACTGAGTATATTTGCATCTTTTGAGGAGAAAAGCAGGGGTTATAAGGATAAAATAAATTCTAAAATAAAAAAGTCTTCATTATTTTCTGCATACAAAGAAGAACCGACACTGAGGATTAACTACAAAATTGCTAAACTCTACTATGTAAACTTTAGTCCCTTTTCCCCTTTGAAGTAGGAATTAAATCTAACACCTTGGTTCAACAGTTGTAACATATCTTTATGTTTCACTTTGAACCTCCTTCCACTCACTTTTCTTTCTTTGTTTCTTTCTTCCTTTGTTTCTTTCTTTCTTTGTTTCTTTGTTTGTTCCTTCCTTCCTTCCTTCCTTCCTTCC
>NW_025388957.1:0-2660 GCF_016433145.1 Gracilinanus agilis | reverse complement strand
CTAGTATCAATGTCAGTCACACTTGATCTTGCTATAATGTATCAGTCTCTGTGTACAATGTTCTCCTGGTTCTGCTCCTTTCACTCTGCATCAATTCCTGGAGGTCGTTCCAGTTCACATGGAATCCCTCCAGTTCACCATTTCTTTCAGCATGATAGTATTCCATCACCAGCAGATACCACAATTTGTTCAGCCATTCCCCAATTGATGGACATCCCCTCATTTTCCAATTTTTTGCCACCAAAAAGAATGCTGCTTTTCTACAGTTTCTTTACAAAGAATTTCATTTTATTAGAAACAATATTTTGAGTTTGAAACATGAAACAAAACATTATCAAACTTTCAAATTTCCTTACACAGAATTGCTTCCACTAACTCTGCTTTGCACTTTCAATCACATCAAAAACTGTAGGTAAAGTTATCTAATAAGAAGCAGTCACATTCAATAAAAACAAGAACAAGACTTGGCATCTCTATAGTGCTTGTCCTCTGTCCACCAGGCATCTGAGCCTATTTCCAGTTTAACTTGCTGACAGGTGAGGTCACTTGGCTATTAAATTTCACAGACAGGTTGAATCAGTACATTTCCTGGCAGGATCATTTTTTTCTATTTCCGAATAACAGATGTGTTGCTTTTTCTTCATTTCTTCTTCCTAACAACTCTCAGGACTTCACAAAGAAAGGAAAGGTCTCCTTTCATCCACACTCCGTTTCAAAATTCTCAGCTCCTTACAGCTTTGTCCCTATTTCTTTTCCAAGAGTTGGAACAATCTTTGCCTCTTTCTAAGGGCCTAATCAATTGCTTTGTGTCCCATGGAGACAAATCCTAAACCTTTCTCTGTGGATGCCTTTCGGATAAGCAGCTTCACATTCCGCCCCACCCCCACCCCCACCTTCAGGAGCCCCGAGTTTCCAGCTGTAATTTTACACACGTCATTCATGTAACCGCACAGCCTTTACCCCATAGAAACTTGTCCTCCTTCACCTCCTGATCTGACCCTTCCCTTCTCGGTCACATCTTCTTCTCCTCTAATTCTTTTTTAAGCCTTCCCTTCTGTCTTGGAATTAAGGTAAGGGCTAGGCACTTGGGGGTAAGTGACTGACCCAGGGTCACACAGCAAGGAGGTGTCTGAGGATGGCTCCTGCCTCCACGCCTGGCTCTCCATCCACTGCCCCCCTCACACCATATTTTAATTCCAAATAGCAGGGGGCAGCTAGGTGGCTCGGGGCCGCCAGAGCCAGGTCTGGAGAGGGGAAGTCCTGGGTCCTGGGTTCAAATGCTGCTCAGACACTTCCTAGCTGGGGGACCCTGGGTAAGTCCGGCCGTTGCCGCTCTTCTGCCTTGGAACCACGCCTCGGTGAATCCTGAGAGCTTGGCCAGGGTCCGTGCCACGGCTCCGGCCGCCCCCTCCTTCCCTGTTTCCTCCTGGGAGGCGGCGGTTTCTCCCCTCAGGAGCTCAGCGCCTTGGTCCACGCCCAGGGAAAAGGCTTCGCTCATCCTCAGCCCAGAAGCGGCTGAACCGGCGGAGGGACGCCCCCAAAGGATCTCGTTTCTCCCCTAACGGAGCTCAGTTTCTCCTCCCGTAACCCCGGGCTGGGGCTGAAAGGGCCCACAGACCCTGCCAGTAGCTGTCCGCAACCCGGAGACCCGGGAGACAAGAACTAGCGGATCACCCCGAAAGGCGCCCCCCTAGTTCCGCCACAGGACGGCGCCTAAGAGTTCTCACAGGTTCAGCCCCACCCCAACCAGGGCGCTAAACCCAGGGGTGGGGCCCCAAGGCGGGAGAACTCCATTTCCCAGAATGCCTGCATAGCACGTCACGGCCTTTCCTCCTCCGAGAGCCCGGGCCATGCTGGGTATATTTCTTGCTCCGTAGCAGAGGTAATGTCAGTGCACATGCGCAGCAAGGATGGGTGGGGCGACGTCTTTCCTCCCTCAGTCTTGGAGGTCCCCGGCCTCTTAGTGACCCAGGGAGTGCCCGCGCCAGTGTGGGTCAATGAGTGTGTGTGTGTGTGTGTGTGTCTGTCCATCACTTGAAACGGGACAAACAAGGAAGTGCCCGTGTCAGGCCGGGGCGGCGAATACGCCTCCCGGCCCCCCCCCCCAAAGGGGACAGGCCAGAATTCACCGAGGGGAGAAGTAGCCAACATGAGCCTGCTCAGGGGATGGGGGGATGCCCACAAGCTATGGAAGGAGCTCTTGGGCACTGAAGAAATGCCAACATGCCCTCCCCATCCCCCACCTGATGCCCACCTCTGCCTCCCCCCCCACCCCATTCCCCAGGACCGTCTCCTCCTAGCAGTCTCCCTCACTCCACCCTGTGCAGCTTCTGTAGCTTCACCTGCTGCCCCGAGGCTCTTTTTCTCTCCTCCCTGAGCTCTGGGCCCGGAGGCTGACATTCTGGGGCTTCTTCCTCCCTTCCTGTGACCTCTTCCTCCTCTTCTGCTCAGAGAAATGTTCCCACCCCCAAGTGTTCTATTCCAAACTGCATGGATGGCCTGATGAACATTTCTTCTGTTGTATTCATTAGCCAAGTATGGCTCCGTGACCCATTTAGAGTTTTCTTGGCAAAGAGAGTGAAGTGGCTTGCCATTTCTTTCTCCAGATGATTTGACAGAGGAAGAAACTGAGACAAATAGCATTAAGTGACTTGGCCAGG
>NW_025388956.1:0-9459 GCF_016433145.1 Gracilinanus agilis | reverse complement strand
ATATTTTTATATATATATATGTATATATATATAAGCCATTCAGTGGCTCCACAAAGACTCCTAGTGGGTAGGACACTAAGAAAGGGGAATCAGGGACTGAGAGAAAATGGGTTACAGATTAAGGACTGATGGAAAGAAAACATAAGGCAAGAATGAAGACATGCAGACAAAGAAAGTTCTGGCATAAGGTAGTCAGACAGGGAGTAAGCTCTGGTGGATAAGAGCTTAGCCCTTAGTGGAGGTATTGCTACTTTTATTGGGGTTACAACAGTATAGGGGGAAGGGAAGAGCCGAGTGGTCTGATACATTAACATTATGAGATAATCATCAGGAGACACAAACTGCCAGATTCTAAGACAATACTCAGATCATGTGTTCATATGGCCTAAGGCATCTATACATATGTTAATCAATAGTTTTAGGTAAAATAAGGAGACTGAGATAACTGACTAGTCTTCCAGAGTGTAGCCTTAGGGAAGGGCTAGGAATTTGGCAAGGTTGAGGTTCAATTTTACTCAAGGTTACAGAAATCATCCCTAAGCAATACAAGAGTCAGTTTTTTGAGTACTCTTAAAATAATATCAAGATTAATGTATATCTGGATTGATATATATATATATACATATACACATTCATACATATATTTATTGATTAAAAGTCTTGAAACTTGCATTTTACTCCTCATTTTGACATATCTTCTATATATTTTTTTTGTTTTTCATGATAAATATTAAGAAATCTATCACATACATTTGGCATCTGCTATGTTCCAAGAATTTTGTTAGGCAATGGAGAAATGCAGAGATTAGCTAAGATGCTTCTGAGCTGATTATAAAACTAGGATGAAGGGACATTTTACAAGTCCTGCCTCAAATCTGTAATAGCTGTCTGAACCTAGGCAAGCTTATTTAATCTCACTGAGCCTAAATTCCCTCATCTTTAAAATGGGGGTAATGATAGCAACTACCTCACAATGTAGTGAAGAGCAAATGAAATTGTTCTTTACAAAATTAAAGCACTATATTAGTTGTTATTCTTGTCAATATTATCTTTTAGCATATGAACATTGTACTTTCATGTAAAATATATTTTTCATCTGTGATCACAATATATTTTCTTATGCCTCACTATGCCATTGAGGCAGTCAGAGATTTTCAAAAGCGGTGAGCTCTGAGCACTATTTCTGCCATATCCTACCATTGTGGAAAACTTTTGAGTATGTTACTTATGACAAATAGTTCCTGATTGCTCTGGATCATCCTTTGTAAATGAGGAAAAGCTTATCATGAGATGACTAGAAATAAGATGAGGAATTCTTTGTCCAAGGTTAATCAATGCTACTAAGAGAAAAAAACAAACAAACAAACAAAGGAAACAAGACTTTATGGCATCCTTTTGCTTCTTTTATTATGATCACTGGAAGAGACAGAAGATGCTCATAATTAGAATTTTAACCACATAGTATAGATTTAACTGTTGTGAATTTGTTATATAAAATATAGATAAGGTAATTAATACAATATAGAATAATATAAATGAATACATACTGATCCAATTACCAGTGAGCATACACAGTAACATAGAAGATGACACAAACCAGTCTTACTTTCATGTTGTAAATACAAAAGATATATGACTGGTAAAAAGAAGTAGATGAGTCATGTAAAAATAACAAAGGCTAACAGATGGATAGCCCATATGCTCTATTATTAAACAAAAGCTATCAAGAGGTCTCTGGGAAGGTCTTCAGCATGTTGGGTGAAATACCTATGGAGAGTGTACAATAGGACATGAACAAGAGTATCATGGAATAAGAAGGGTGAGTTTTGGGTTGTAAGTTGTATCCTTACAGAGAACCTTGATGGCACTGAGATTACAAATCCATTACAGAATCCAAGTAGCTCTTGCCTCATGAACTTCAGATCATTTATTTACATGCCCAATAAGAGGGAAAAAGAAAAAAGAAATGCATATCCATATAACAGCCATTATGTGACAGGTAGTCTGCTAAGTGATTTTTAAAAATTTCTTACAAATAATTTCTCATTTGATCACAAAAACCATAGATAATTCTTTTGAATAACAAAAATACCAGAAAATAATATTTATATTCTTTTCTTTTTCTCATCTGATTTTTTTGAATCATGAAAAATTAACCCTCCATACATATATCAAGATTCTTTTACAATAAGCAGTATATTGGTCTTGGCATTAGGATAAGATCATTACCTTAACAACAAAGTTTTGCTAAAATATGTAACTCTTGCCAAGACTGACATAGATTCATAGATGAACCTTTATTGGGAGGTAGAACATTATACAATAATTGAGAATAATTACCATTCTATATTCTTGGCAATCTGCATTTAAGGTATCTTTGATCACTATGTATCATTGGTACATTATTTTCATTCATTTTGGGTAATGTGAAAGCACATTGAAAAAGTACAAACTGTGTAATTTAATTGTGAGCACTGCTGCAAAAGGTAATTAAGCATCTATAAAAAAAGGAAAGAAAAATGATATAAAACAAGTCCTACAACCAAGGGAATACTATTTTAAAAAATCAATTATTCCCTGAAACACGAGAAGCTGCTTTTCAGAAATTACAACAAAAGAAACTGCTGGTAACCATCCTACTGTATATACATTTCTCAAAATAGTACAAGCACTTTCACAGAGAAAGCCAAGTCATTCATTATAAAATGCCCCCAAGACATAGATTTTCTCCAAGTGAGCTTCCTCCTTTGCAAAAGGAAATCAATTTCTGAAATAGGGAGGAATACTTAGCAACAGAAGTACAGCAACTTTAAGGGCATGTACTAACTAGGATATTTATGAATATATGGATATTTGGATACCACTTAGAACTGTAATTTAAACACTTGAGGAGATATTTTCACTAAACATATAAGGATCTATCATCATCAGAAAACTTTTAAGGAGCCTTTATTTTTGTACAACCAACTAGTATATGGAAAATAAAATGTACTAGATAACTAGTTGAAATGAATTAATCATCATTCCATTTGGTGCAGTGGGAAGGAAAACACTATTACTTTAGGTACTTTTTTTTTTTTAACTTATCAGGAACTGTTCCCTATATGGTTTCACATTCATACAACTTTCTATGGATTTATATTGTGTTATGACAATGTGGAATTAAAGAATAGAGAAATTGGATGAGATTTTTCCCTAGACACTTATTGGTTCTGTGATGTTAGATGAGTTAATTAATCACAACTGGCCTCAATTTCTCTAGAATAAAATGTGAAAACTATGGCACCTGGTACATAGGTTTTATTTAAAAAATAAGTGAGATAATACATCTGATTTTAAATCCCTTTTATTTTTGTCTTTCACTTTGGACTGGACCTGAGATGTCACTGGTCTAGGAAATGCCTAATAAGGTGACTTCTGCTAACGTAGATTGGCATTTCTTCTACAAATTCTAGCCCTAAAGAATCTATCGGGACAGTCAAAGGTTAAGTGATTTGCCCAAGGTTACATGTTGAGTATATGTCAGATATAGGACTTGAACCTATGTCTTCCTTTCTATATGGCTTGACTACCCATTATTCTATGCCAGTGAAGGGGTACCTTTTAGAGACCAAATGTCCAAACTGCAACACTCAGCTGCATATGAGCCCCACTTTCTAACTTACCCTATAGAGAGGAGAGATGAACAGCCATTGGGCTGCTGGGCAGAGGGACAAGTGATGTCAGAAATGTCCTCAGGACCTTGTGGAGAGTGGGAGGAAGGGAGGGAGCAGCCAAATCTGGCATGCTTTGGCATGCTTGCCATAGGTTCATCAACATAGTCCAATACTGTCTCTTTTGACTGACTCCAACTCTCTCAACCAATTCTCTCTTCTGATTGGAGAAGTATAGGGAAGAGTATCAAACTACTTCCAATGCCTTATTTTATAAAGAACATAAACTGCTTCTCAGATCACTGTACCTTGTATTTGTTGTTCTTCTTCTCTTTAATTTCATAGAAAAGGGTGTCCGGTCCCTTTTCCCTGCCTGTACAATTTTCCCACTTCCTTTACTGTGTTGTCTTGCTTTTTAAATTGTAAACTCTTTGATGGAAGAGATAGCTTTTATTTTTACTAAGTGTATTCTCAGTGCCTAGTATAATGCCAGACACAAAAAATCTTATTTAATAAATATTTATCACATATCAGAAACCTTAAAATATTTTTAAAATGAGTTACTACTATTACTACAATTGCAACTACTACTACAATGATGATGATGAAGTTTATTGCTTCTAGTGCTACTTTTGCTGCTGTAGCATCCTGCCAAATATTCACAATGACCATGGGATTTTAATCTGTCTGATAAAAAATATAAACAAAAATTAAAAAGTTAATCTAAATATTTATCAAACTCCATTAATATAACTTTGTAAAATTCAGGAGTAATTAATGTCATCAGATCAGGGGTTTAAGAAGAAAATATTTTCAATTTAACAAAATAGAAAATAAAAGGATAAATAAGAGTTAGAGGGAAGGAAATCTCACCTAGGGTATAACTTCTGATGTAGAAAAGAATGTCCCTGTTAACTATTAAGTCCTTACAAAGAAATAGTAATTGTGAAATGTATGGACATGCAAGGAGGAACTCTCATATGGTATAAAATTTGGGGATAGCACACAAGAATCATGATGAAAATATCTTCTCAGTATCCATATTCTGTGGTAAAACCCAGATTTTCTTTCTTTATTCACAGCTCTATACAGTAATAAAAGAATACTTGCAATATATTGGGTCAAAAAAACTGTATACATTTTAGTAAATCTATTACCAAATACCAATTACTAATCAATAAATTCCTATTTAATATTACCTACTATTAGAATCCATAGTATTCTTTAATGTTCCCTCCCCACACCCTCCCCAGGTATTTTTTCCTTCTCTCCAAAATTGCCTTGTGTTTATTTTGTATTTACCTAAATATGTTTATGTCGTCTACTCACAGAGAGAGTATAAAGTATATGAAACTTTTTTTAATGTATATCTTTGTATCCCATATTCCTAGCATAGTATTTGTCAAGAATAGGATAACTAATGTTGATGAATTGAACTATAATTATGCTGAAGTACACGTTCATATGAAGATGATAATTTTTACATAATTTTACTAGGATTCCAATTTTATCCTTGAGAGATTAGTATCATGTTCAAGTTAAGGAAAGAGGCATAAAGTGATCAGAAGGAGAGAAAGACAGAGACATAGCAAGACAGAGAGAGAGAGAGGCAGACAGACAAAGAAAGAGGCAGAGAGACAGAAACAGAGTACTGAGACAGAGAAATAGACAGAAGACAGAGCTCAAATAGTAGAAGAAAAGGGACTTTGATATGAAGCCTAAGAAAGTACCTAGAAGCTGCATGTAACATCAGAAGAAGAATAGAGAAACCAAGATATGTCTTGTTCCTGTTTCTATTTTGGCAAAGAGAGGATTTTTTTAAAATGAACTCTACAAAGGAGATTCAGTTGTTCCAGTAGATGACCTTTCATTTTCCTTACATTTCTAAGACAGCAAATCTCTTATGATGTGATTCATAGTTCCCATTCATGTAGAATGAAAAAAATCATAAAGACTTTTACATACTCCTATAGTAAATAGGTCATCAGTAGAAAAAATGTAATGAATATGCTGTTTTCTTTTTGTCTTCTTCCAAGATATTTTTATATATACAGTGTGTATATCTGTATGTGTATGTATGTTCATAGCATCCATTCACTTTTGGCTTCAACAAAAATTTTATCTCTTCCAAATGGCAAGGAATGTCATTCTGGCTCTGTGTGATCACTTCTCTGAGATTAAAAAAAAAACATGATTGTATGACACTTTAGCATCCTGATTGCTCTTCTCTGGATGTTCTCCACAAAACACCTTCTTTATGCAAACATGGCATCCAATTCTGAATACTGCATTTCAGATATATTAGGTTATTCCCGTGGCCTGGAAAATAACTTAAAATGAGCTGAATTGCATTGAAAAGGTCCTCTCTCCACTTGATTGCTATGACAGAGGTTTACACAAAGCAAACCTCAGATATCTATTGCCTACCAAACTAGGAGGTGTGGCAACTTGTAATATTGTGAGGCTTTAAGCAGGAAAAAATTAAAGGGGAGAAAACAGATGAAGGTTTCTAATGAAATCCTGAAATTTTCTAAATGGGTTTTTTTCTGGATGTCTCCCTTCCCAAATAAGCACTTGTTTATTGAGTGAAACTGTTAGTTGTTATTTTTGTAGTTGTTAATTATTTTGATTTATCATTTTGAGTTTCCCAGATGTGCATACCAATCATGAGAAAAAAAATTTTTACTCATATATCAGTCTAAAAAGCAGTATTAAACCTGTGAAAAATCTCAGTCTTAAATAATAAAAGAAAACACAAATAAACTCCACCTACATTTGATTGATTATTTGTAAGCCTTTGAGTCTTTAGAGGTAGCTGATGTAAAGCAAAGATAAGTATACGGATGGGATTTGTGCAAGGAGGATAAGAGAGAGACTTGCCACATAGACTTTCTGTATCTTCCTTCTATCAAACATTCATGACTGACCTTTTTAAATTGTTACATAAGCCATGCCACCATCCTAACATGTGTCATCATTATAACATGATTAATAAATAGGATCATTAGAATTGTATATAGGTAGAGAAAATTTCTGACCTAGACATATAAGTCAATATCAATATCTAATAAGCCTTGATAATCGGAGATAGTGTGAAAGAGAAGAAAGAATCTGAGAATGACTTGGGATATTTGCTATTGACAAACTGTGACCTAAGCAAACCACTTCATTATTTTTCTAATTGAGTTTCTCATTTTTACCAGGACAGTTAGTCTAGATCATAACTATTTCTGTAAATTCATGAATTAGAGAAAGTAGATAGCATCTTATTTTCTCCTGGATTTTCAGTATTTCTTTTTCCTTTTCTATAATGGAATAGATAGATTGATAGACAGACAGGCAGACAGATAGATAGATAGATAGATAGATAGATAGATAGATAGATAAATATCTACAATAATATGACTTAAAAGATGTTTCCTCAAAAATGTTAAAAAAGTTTCCAGCATTTTAAAAAGAACTTTAAGTTTCTATTTCTCTGCTTCCTTTTGTTCCCTCTGCTGAAATGGTACGATATAGATTTTATATATACAAACATATGAAACATTTTTTCTATATTTTTTATAATATAGACAGTGAAAAAAGTTTGATCTGGATTCAGACTCCATCAGTTCTTGTTCTGGAAGCAGATGGCTTTTTTTATCATGAGTTCTTTGGAATTGTTTTGGATCATTGTATTGATGAGAATAGCTGTTACTAAAAAGTTGTTCATCATATTCACAGTGTAGCTGTCATAGTGTGCAATGTTCTCATGATTCTTCTCATTTCATTTGCTTTAGTTCATTTAAATCCTTGTAGGTTTCTTTAAGCTCCTCATTTTTTATAGCTCAATAGTATTCTATTATAATTCTATACTGTAACTTATTCAGCCATTCCCCAATTGATGGGCATCACCTCATTTTCTATTTATTTGTCCCCACAGAAGAATGACTTCAAGTATTTTTTTTACATCTAGGTCCTTTCTTTTCTTTTTTAGTATCTCTTTGATATACAAATTTAGTAATGATATTGCTAGGTGAAAGTGAATATAGTGCTTTATAATCCTTAGCACATAGGGCCAAATTCTTCCCAAAAATGTTTGAATCAGTTCACAGATCCCAAGTATTGCCTTACTTTCTTACTTTTCCCACATTCCATCCATGGTTTCCATTTTCCCTTTCTGTCATGATAGCCAATGTAATAAATATGGGGTTGTACCTCAGAATTCTTTTGATTTGCATTTCTCAAATTAATAGTCATTTAGGGATATTTTCACATGACTACAGAAAGCATTAGTTGCTTTGAAAACTGCCTATTTGTATCATTTGACATTTTATCAATTAGGGAATGACTTGTATTCTTATAAATTAGACTAATTTCTCTGTATATTTGAGAAATGAGATCTTTATTAGAGATTTGCAAATGTTCCTTCACCATTATGATTACTCTGTATTACTCTGCATCCTATTTCTGTCCCTGTTCATCCTTTTATCTCTTCTTTTATTCTGTCTATCCACAAAAGGATTTAGCTTCTGACATCCCCCCCCAAATTTGCCCTTTTTCTATTAGCTTCTCTTTTCTCTTATTCCTTTGCCATCCTAGTTTCCTGTAGAGTAAGATAGATTTTTATACCCATTTGATTGTGTATGTAATTACTACTTTAAGTGAAATCCAATGAGAATACAGTTCAAGTGCTCCCCTCCCACATTCTATCTTCCCCTTGAATGTAAAAGCTCTTGCGTGTATCTTTTTTTTCATGATAATTTACCTCATTCTATTTTTTTCCTTCCTCCAATTCATTCCTCTTCCTCACACTTAATATATATGTATGTATTTTTATTTATCATATTATCATATTCAACTAACACCCTTCCTATCTGTGTATTTATACTACTTCCAACTGCCTTAATAATAATAAATTTTGTAGGAGTTATGAGAATAATCTTCCTTTATATGTAAAAGGTTAATCTTATTGAATGTCTTTTGACTTTTCTTTCATACTTACCTTTTATACTTTTCTTGAGTCTTGCATTTGAGAGTCAAATTTTCCATTCAGCTTTGGTCTTTTTAACAGGAATATTTGAAAATCCTCTATCCCATTTAATTCCTATTTTCCTCTAAAATATTATGATCAGTTTTGCAAGGTAAGTTATTCTTGGTTGAAGTCATAACTTCTTTGCCCTCTGGAATCCCTCTAATCCTTTAATGTAAAAGCTGCTAAACATTATATTATTCTGACTGTAACTGCACAATATTTGAATTGTTTCATTCTTGATGCTTGAAATATTTTCTCCTTGACCTAGGAGTTCTGGAATTTGGTTATAACACTTCTGGAAGTTATCTTTTAGGATTTCTTTCAGGAGGTGATTGGATAGATTTTTTTTTTCTATTTCTATTTTACCCTCTTGTGTGAAATAATTATTTAGGGAGCTTGGTTTCCACTCACCCTGGTGGTAGGAACCCAGGAGTCACAAAGTCATATGGCTTGTCAAAAGGCCAGATTCTTGGTTTCCCCCTTTAGGGCGGGGGTCTTCAAGTGACAAGATGGAGCCAGCAGAATGAGGCCATGGAAGGTGGAGCTCATAACATTTTTAAACCAGTGAGGGAAGCAGAATTGCTTTCTGGATTTTAGAGCCCATTCCTATTGGGCTGGTGTTTTTCTCTGTGAGCCTTCCAGGCACTGGTTTATCTTAGCTCTTGATCTCTGGTGACTCCTAATGGAGTCCTGAGCCAGCTCAGTTGAGAAGCATACCTAGAAAGGTTTAGCTCTCTAACTCCCGCTCAACCTCTGCCTCTCTCTCTCTCTCTCTCTCTCTCTCTCTCTCTC
>NW_025388955.1:0-6869 GCF_016433145.1 Gracilinanus agilis | reverse complement strand
TCTGTCTCTCTCTGTCTGTCTCTCTCTCTCCATCTCTCTCTCTCTCTGTCTCTCTGTCTGTCTGTCTGTCTGTCTGTCTCTCTCTGTCTGTCTCTCTCTCTCCATCTCTCTCTCTCTCTCTCTCTCTCTCTCTCTCTCTCTCTCTCTCTCTCTCTCCATCTCTCTCTCTATCTATCTATCTATCTCTCTAGTGCGTCTAGTCAGGCAGCCCAACTGACGGTCCCCTGAGCACAACAGACAGCCGGCCGGTCCCCCCTTTCTCCTCCATCTTTTTGGGGGAAAACCAAGCCCACCTTTTCTTTCTTTTCCTCTCTTGCTCCTCCCTGCACCGAGCAAAGAAGAAATTCAGCGCCGGCTCCCCCATGAACCCGACTGAGGTTTCTGTCCCCCCAAGCCACTGCGCAGAACCTGAACTGGGGTCTGGCTTCAAAAAGCTGCTCTTCTGCTCCCAAGAATAAAAGTTAAAAAATTTTAAATGAAATTTTAAATGAGAAACAACCCCCACCCCATCTCCTAGACCCTCCCCACGGAGGCTCTCCCTCAAAAGTTAGCAAATCCGAATTTCTTACACCATTTCCCGGAGACCCCGGGGGCAGGGGGCGGCCACTATCTGCTCCCCCAGCCCTAAAAACAGGAAAAGAGGGCAGGTTTGGGCTTTGCTGTGTTTTATAAGGGGGCAACCTTCAAAATAAAAACAAGCCCCAAGCCAGGCAGGCTGAATCACCCAGAATTCCCCTCCGAGAGGGGGTGGGGCGCCCTGATCAATGCAGCATGTGAGGAGAGTAGCAGAAGGTCAAAAGGAAATGATTAATCCCACACAGAAAGCAGGCAGGACGGCCGGGCGGCTTGGGCGGACTCGGGTGGACGCTGCCCTCCCCAAGGAGGGGCTCCAGAGACCCTCCTCAGAGCCCATCAGCAGGCTCAGGGCTCACCTTCTCCTCCTGAGGTTCCACTGGGAACCCCCAACCCCAACAGACACCCGTTTCCCCTCCTTCTTTCTCTCTCTCTTTCTCTCTCAGTTTTTAACTGGCAATTGCTCTGTGATGGTTTCCAGGTGCTTCTTGGGTCACCACCCAGGGGTGGAATTGTCCCAGGGAGGGGCCTGGCCCATGCTGGGAAGCTTCCTGAGGGCGGGAGTCCATTCTTATTTTTATCTCTGGGTCCCCCCAGACCTTAACAGCACAAGGCAAGTTCTTAACCATCGGCCAACACATCCAACCTCGGCTACTGCCTCACTGTGTGACCCTGGGCAAGTCACCTCATCCTGTTTGTCCCCGGTTTTTTCCCCATAAAATAAGCTGGAGAGAAGGAAATGGCGAGTCACTCCAAGATCCCTGCCAAGAAAATCCAGTGTGGGGCCACAAAGAGCCGGACTGAGAAACAAATGGAACAATCATCCATCCACAAATTCTTATTAAGCCATTCCTGTCCGGGTCCGGGTCCTCCAGGAGCTAAAAAACAGTCTTTTACACCGAATTCCACTCCCCGGCCTGCAGGGCTCCATCCAAGCCAAATTCCCCCCTCCGAGGAAGGTCCTAAAGAAGAGATGATGAAAGAGGCGTCTCCCTCCCCGAGGAAGGACAAGGGGCCGAAGCCCAAGTTTGGGCGTGTTCTGTCACGCGGGGGAGGGGTCCACCTGGCGGGGAAGCGGGCCGGGAAAGGGGTGCCGAGCCGTCCCAGACCAAAGGCCTCCATGAAGCGGGGCAGGGCCCCTGCCAAGTGCCACCACTTCCCTTTTCTGCGGTAAATGCCCGGGAACTTACTGGAAAACAGGGAAACATAAAAATGAGGTCGCTGAAAGGGAAGGAGAGGGGGAGGGAGGGAGACACAGAAAGACAGACAGAGGCAGGGAAGGAGGGGAAGAGAGGGATAGAAGGAGAGGGAAGGGAGGAGAGACAGACAGACAGACAGACAAGAGGGGAGAGATGGAGGGGGGAAGGAGCAGAAGAGGGGAACAGAGAAAGGAAGAGGGAGAGAGACGGAGGGAGGATGGGGGAGAAAGAGAGGGAGGAGGGAGGGAGAAAGGGAGAGGGAGAGGGAGACAGACACAGAAAGACAGAGAGAGGGGAGAGATGGAGGTGGGAAAGAGGGAAAGAGGGACAGAAGGAGAGGGGAAGGAGGGTGGGGGAGAAAGACAGAGAGAGAGAGGGAGGGAAAGAGAGGGAGAGGAGGAGAGGGAGGGAGGGAGAGAGGTAAGAGGGGAAGGAGGGAGGGTGGGAGAGGCTCTAAGATGAAAGTCTAGCATTATTGGAAACTACACAAATAGGTCAGACACCTTAGTAGACACATCAGACACACAAGAGGAAAAAGGAAGCAGCCAGCATCTGGGGAGGGATGGGCTGTGCACTCACAAGAGTGTCCTCCCCAATGCAACCTTGCCGGAGCACAACCTCAGAAATGCTGTCTTTGCCTCCCTCCCCCGCTGCCCCCAGGGTCTCTCTGGGGTGGCCCTTCCTGGGGTTTCCTCAGCCTGGCGGGGGTCAGTGCGCCCCCTCTCAGCAGAGGCATTCTTAAAGTTTTACCGGCGCTGCACGTGCACTCCCAGGACTTTCTTCGAAGGACCCCCCACAACAGCACCCCTTTTAAAACTCAATTTCATCAAAAGGGAGAAAAGAGCCCCCCCTGCCCCCTCGCATGGCCCAGCCCAAGGGGGCTCAAAAGGAAACCTCCTGAAGTGTTCTGGGATCCTCGCTTGCCGCCGTCCCTTCTGAAATCAAGCTCGGGGCCGGCCCCTTCGCTCCTGTGGTGTCTCCCCTCCTCTGGCCCCGCATCGAGGGGCTCCCACTTCTAATTCTCCTCTCATTTACTTAGCTCCGGGCCGCTCCTCTCGGGCTCTCCCCCAGGGTGCTGTGGGGTGCTGGGCAGCCCCGTCTCTGGCCTCTGGGATGACACCGCGATTCCCCCAGGATCCTGTTTTCCAAAAGGACAAAGGCCTGGAGCCCCGAGAAGGCGCCCCTCCCCTGCCGCAGGCCGGCCAGCGGGGCCACCCTCTCCCCTTGCCCTGACTGCCGGCCTCGCCTGATAAGGGGCCCCCCTGGGTAACTGGATCCCAGAATGCTCCAGGCTGGCTTCTGAGACCGAGAGGGAGCGGCCCCTCCCAGAATCCCCCCAAAGAACCTTCTGGTAGCCTCAGAGCGGGAAGGCAGGAGGCGGCTCCGGCCCGCAGTTCTGTGGCCCTCAGCAAACTTGGGGGCGAGCCGGCGAGTCCTTCCCCGTCCCTCCTTCAAGCCGGGGGAACCTCGCCCGGAGGAGCGGGGAAGGGACGGCATTTTCTTTCTGGTCACTGAGAAAACGGCTGGGCTTGACCCAGGGCAGCCCCGTGGCTGGGCTGGGCCCCTCCGGCCTTTGTCCTGCTCTTGGCCGCATGACTGCGGGAGGGGGTGCCAGCCCGGGCCCCCCCCCCCCGTTCTCTCTGCCCCGAGAGTGCCACCCGGGAGCTTCGGGGAGCTCCACCAGGAGCCCAGGCTGGGGGCTCGCCGTTCAGGGCAATCCCGAGTCCAAAAGGAGCAGAAAAGCCATTTTAAATCTCGTCCCACGACTCCGGCGCCGCCATGCTGTTCCCGGCCAGCCTGGAGTACAAAGACAGCCTGGAGTCACCTTTTCCCAGGCAGGGGAGCGAGCGAGGACGTCCCAGGAGCAGGGAGGGGGCTGCCGGGGCTGCCCCAGGAGCCTTGCTGTGGCTCCCCGCCTCTCTTCTCCTTTTCTATTCTGTGTTCAATGGCATGGCTTCGAGGGGAGTTTTCAGTGTCATGAACACACGGCAGACTTGTTCTTCTGTGAGTAGCCTCGGTTCCGAGACAGAAGAGCGGCGAGGGCTAGGCAATGGGGTTAAGTGACTTGCCCAGGGTCACTCAGTTAGGACGTGTCGGAGGCCAGATTGGAACCCAGAACTTCCCATCTCTACACCTGGCTCTCCATCCGCTGAGCCACCTACTGATGTTGCTGATTTAAATTTATCTAGTTATCTTTTTATTAATTACTGAATTTATGTTACTTAATTATGAATTCCCATCAGGAAAAGGCAGCAAGAGACAGTCAGGGAAATGTTAAAAGGAAGGGAAGGAAGGAGACAGGAGCCCCCAACATGGAGCAAAGGAGCCTGGGAATGGCCTTCCTCTGGTCTCTGCTCTTCAGCGTCCCAGAGAGGCGGCCACAGATCCCCAGAGCCCCTCTTCCCCCCATCCCGGGGCCCAGAGCCTGGAAATGACGAGAGGCTGCGCCCCTTGAGGGTGAAGAGCCGCCACGCCACCCCAGTTTTCTAAGGCTAAGACCGTGGGGGAGGCACAGAGCCAGGGTTCAGGGCTGGGGGCCTCAGGTACCAATCAGCCCAGGCCCAGGACTCTCTCTGGCCTTCTGCTGGGAATGCCGTTAGACCCGCACCCCAGATTCTTGGGAGAAAGGATGCGCTCAGCCCAGGGCTCCACAAATCCAGGACGGTCCCCGCCAGGGCCCCAGGATCTCCCGAAAGACTTCAAGTCAAGTGTCCGTGGGGAAGACTCGAGCCCCAGAAGGGCAGAGTCTGCGGGGGCCACTGCCCTTCTCCCCGACAAAAATGAGGCCTCACCAAGCCTCCCCTGCTCTCTCCGGCCCCTCCAAGAGCCCCCAAGAGCTCTCTCCGCCCTCTCCCTCCTCCTGCCTCGGCCGCACTTCTTTCGCACAAGAGGATCCCCCTCCTCTCCTGGGTCCCCTCCAGCTCTACAATAAACCAGCACACCCGTGTTTTGTTTAGCCCTATCCAACCTCATGACCCATTTAGGGTTTTCCTGGCAGAGATCCTGGGGCGGTTTGCCAGATCCTCCACCAGCTTATTTCACAGATGAGGAAAAATGAGGCAACTGGGATTGCGTGACTTGCCCAAGGTCACAAAGCCAGAAAACCGGGACATTTCCAAGTTTCAACACAACCACGAGTGAAGGAAAAACCCGACGTAAAAGCGGTGCCTCAGACGGGCCTTTGCGGCCACATTCCCAGCCTGGGCAGGTGCCTGAAACCAGATTTCGACGTCGTTTCCTGACTCAGCAGCCCAAGCCGGAGAAGCGGTCCAGATGGCCCTCGTGTGCACGCCGGGGAGGAGGGCTAAGGGAGCCCCTCAGGACCCCCGGCCCGGCTCCCCCTCCCTTCCAAAGGGCAGCAGCCAGCCAGCCCTAAGGGCGCGTTGCCCAAGAGACAGGTACCTGGCCCGGCGCCAGGTGGCTCCCTGTCAGCTCCATTTGGATAGACGGGATGCCAACTGGCACCGAGACAGAATCTGAAGAGCTGGCAAGGAATGCGGCCTCACCCCGGCCAGCTGTGGAGGCCGGGAACGCGGCTGCCACCCCACAGGCTCGCTGGTGCCAGGGCGGCCAACCGGGCTCCAACCTCCTGTCTAAGGTGGCGGCACCAGAGAAAGCAAGGCCTGAACGCGCCTGTTTGGACGTGTTCTTGCTGGGTCACCCGGCGCCGAGCATGAATCTGATGGCTCCGGCCCAATCAGGTGTGCGGGCAGACCTTGGCATCCACCGGGAAGCGGGGCACGGCGGGAGGAGCCGCCTGCTTCGGAGGCAGCCCGTGCCTTCCGCCCCAGAATCATCCTGGATGTTGGCCCCGAAGCAGAGCAGCAAGGGCTGGGCAAAGGGGGCTCCATCTGTCCCTGTCGCCAGACTTGAACTCCAACCTCCCCACGTCTAACCCGTGGAGTGCCTGCCTCTAAGCGCTCTCCCTCTGGGTGGGGGACACCAGTCTAGTGAACTGGGCTTAGAAAATCTCTGAGGGAGTGAAGGGAGTCGACGTGTTTATTCATGAATAAATTCAATGTTCCCCAAACTCCTCTGCTTCTAGAAACCTTATCCTGTCACAAAGAGAGGCAGCGGGCGGGTGGCTCAAAGAGTCAGGGGACGGGGCAGCTCAGTGGATGGAGAGCCAGGCCTAGGCACGGGAGGTCCTGGGTTCAAATCCGGCCTCAGACACTTCCCAGCTGTGTGACCCTGGGCAAGTCACTTGACCCCCCATGGCCCACCCTGACCACTCTTCCCCCTAGGAGCCAATACACAGAAGTTAAGGGCTTAATAATAAAAAAATTAAAAAAATAAAAAATAAAATTTTTTAAAAAAGAGTCAGGGAACAGGGGCCCAAATCCCACCGCTTTGCTCTGCTGTGAAATGGGCATAAATCCGTGATGGGCAAACTACGGCCCAGATGCGGCCCCCTGAAATGTTCTATGTGGCCACCCAACATTATTCCTGATCTGATGAATACAACAAGTAGGATCCAATACAATGAAACTTCGAAAGAGTTGCCTCAGATACAGACTGACAGAGGAGCATTTCCTTTCCTTGGGCCCCTCTTTAAAAAGTTTGCCCATGGCTGGCAATAGATGGGCCCCCACCTCTGAGCACGGGAGCCATCCAATGAGAAGGTGACACGTAAGCAGTCACAGCATCAGAGGGAACAGGCTCACCCACCCCACCATGCCGGATAAGGTTTGAGAGGCTGGTCCAAGGTCGCAGAACCAGCAGGTGGGAGGGAAAGCCTTCTGGAGTTCTTGGCTACAAAACCTGGCTGATCCGGGCAGCTGGGGGACTCGGGGGATTGAAAGCCAGGCTCACAGGCCAGAAAAGGGCTCAGGTTCAAATGTGGCTTCAGATACCTCTTCACTGCGTGACCCTGGGCAAGTCATTTAACCCTCATTGCCCAGCCCTTACTGCTCTTCCGCCTTTGGAACCAATACACAGCTTTAGGTCTAAAATGGAAGGTGAGGGTTTAAAAACAAAAAAAAAAAACAAAAACTTGGGCTTATTTAAGATTTTAATGGAAATTCCTGCTGAGGGAGGGAGGAAGGAGAAAGAGATAGAAGGAAAGAGAGAGGAAGGAAGGAAGGAAGGAAGGAAGGA
>NW_025388954.1:0-6855 GCF_016433145.1 Gracilinanus agilis | reverse complement strand
ATATTATATATAAACATAATGTATAAATAAATTCATATATAGAGAAAATATATGTGGAAATATATTATATATATGGAAATATGGAAGAGATTCTTTCTTAATAGGTATCTTCAGAAGATTTTCCCAGGATGGCACAGTGGGCTTCTTCTCAGCATTTCCTCTCAGTGCCTCAGCTGGGACTTCTTGAGTAAGCCTATACTGTGCCTATGCTAAAAGAGAAGACAGAGGCTCAAGATGGCGGCTTGAGCCATGACCTGCAGTTGAGAGCCTCCTCTGGAAAGTCTACATCTTATTGAATTGTATTGGATAGAGATAGGAAGACTTGAGTTTGAGTCCTACCTATGAGGAGTAAGGATTCAGGGCATAAAGAATTGTTCCATCCAGTTCCCAGATATAGTCCTTCCCAAGAGAGAAACCTCTTTGTGGCTGGACTCTGTCTCTTCTCTTTTTGGTCTCCCAAATATAAAAGACAAAAGAAAACTGAGTGAGAAAGTCTTTTAATAGACCCCCTCCTCTCCCAGTGAAACAGAACCTATATCCAAATGGGGAAAACTTCCAAAGGTAATAGAGATAGCTCCAGGTTTCTGAGTACCCCTAAAAAAATGCTCCTCTTTCCCAACCTGACCAACTGAAAGCAGTCTGCTTTTATGGAGAGACCCCATCTCCTGGGTTGTGGCTACCCTTGTAGTTTCATTTCTCAGAATCAGAACAGCACTAAGACTTCAGAATGCTGATAAGACAGAAGTACATGTCTCCTTGCATCTTTTAGATCTGGAGAGAGTTCCACCCATAGTTTGTACACCATTTTATTCCTTATCATTAGATTAGAAGCCTCCATCACAGTTTATCATGGCTTCCTGAAACACTCTCTACCATTTTATTTCAAGGTTTTTGTTGTTTCTCTTCAGTCTTTTAAGTCATGTCTGACTCTGTGGGTTTTCCTGACAAAGACACTGGAACGGCTTGTCATTTCCTTCTCCAGCTCCTTTTAAAGATGAAGAACTAAAGCAAATAGTTAAGTGACTCGACCAGGGTCACAGCAAATAAGCATCTGAAGCCAGATTTGAACTCAAAAAGATGAGCCCTCCTGGCTCCCTGCCTGGGTAGTTAGTTGGTGCAGTAGAAAGAGTCTATCTACTAAGGTTCCTTTTCCACTAAGTTAAATGATTCCTTTAAATTAGTCTTAATGCAGCTAGCTGAGAACAGAGGACATACAGCCTCCACTTTAGACTAATAGACTGGCATTCTTATTGATGCATTTTTTCCCCTAGGGATTTCTTTAGCATAAATTGGTCAGAGTTCAATCACCCCTGATCAGGAAAAATGAGAGATTGCATTGAGACATTTGCCCCCAAAAGATCCTAAGTGATTCACAAAGCCTGAAAGAGGAGGAAGGAAACATCAGGATGCTGCTGTGGTCCACACTGCCTCTGGGGTCTGATTGGCGTATGGTGGCTTCTCCTTCAGCAAACAGACACACTAAAAATTGTGAGACCCATTTAAGGATGCTGAGGTTCCTCCTCCAAGATCCTAAGTAGAGAGACATGTGTCTTTCCCAAGGAGGCAGGTTTCAGGGACCAGGAAAGGGGAAGGGAATAAAAATTTATACGATACCTACTATGTTCCAGCAATTGCACTTAAGAGCTTTTTTACAAAATTCTCATTTGATTTGATGTACAAAAACCATGAGATAAAAATACAAATGAACTTCCTCCAAATGTGACCGAGATAACCTAGGTAATGCCTGTCAAAGAGAATAGTACATTTTTGGTCTTTTTTTCCCCTCTTAAATACTATTATATCTCATGATTAGGATGTCTAACCATTTTTCTATAATGAATCATAATAATGTCTTAGAAATTTCAGTGGCGTATAGGTGACTGTCAGAATCTCCTTCAATGGAGTTTTTTGGAAACTACCGTGCATTTGCCTGTCACAGAATCCATTACACCAGGACAGATCTCAGCCCTGCCTGAGTCAGTGAGCTTTCTGAAGGTGATAATTTTGTCATAAAAATGTGCTCTCACATGAACTTAGCATAAAAGGTCTCCGTCCAGAAAGTAGGCATCGAAATGGAGACATTATCATTCGAGCTGCTTTTTGCGCACTTATCATTCAATCACAAGCCCTAAGTTCACTGGTGTCAAAAGAGGTTCAGCCAGAAAAAAAATGTAAAACAATTTCTGAAATACGCTAAGAAAATCTGACACCTTAACATGTTCCAAATGAACCATTATTGGCGCTGGGTCTTTAGAGTATACCAAGGATATCTCTCCCATTGAAGCAATAAGCTTTACAAATGATTTATTCATCAAACCAAAGAGACAAATTACAAAAGAAAAATTCACAAGGTATTCTCGACAAACAAGAAGCACTAATACAACTTATTAGAAAGCTTTACCTCCAACAGCCTCCCATATACCATGAGTTTCCAACCCCCCACCTCCTCACCCCCAAAAAGCCTGCCTTGCAAAGCTTATATTGTTAGCTGGAGGCTGGAGAACCCTCTCGTTGTCAGGTATGTTACAAGAAATATTCCTACACGGATGGAGTTGGATTTGATGGATGCTTGGGTTCTTACAACTTCTAAAAATCTGGGATTTTGTGAACTGAGGAGTTCAATGAAGGGAAAGGATAATAATGGGGGATAGAGGGTAGAAATGTTAGGTGAAACTGGATGTAAGGGGTCTGGGAATAGGGAAAAGAGGAAGGTCTAGGAAAAGTACTGACTTTTGAGAACTGTAATTACCATAATCATACATTCTATGATTCAAAGAAATTCATTATCTATCACATTTGTGGAATTCAAGACCAGTTGTGGTGTTGGTCCCTGAAACTGGTTCTGTTTAACATCATATTGACCAGAGGGTGGAAAAATAAATAACATAAATGCAACAAGTTCTCTTACCTGGAAATCATTATCGAAATTATATAGAATTATAGAAATCATTATAGAATTATAAATTTATATGATTTTTTAGAAATAAAAATCATTAGAGAATTATAAATGTATATGATTTTTAGAAATAGAAATCATTATAGAATTATAAATTTATATGATTTTTTTTAGAAATAAATCATTATAGAATCATAAATTTATATGACTTTTTAGAAATAGAAATCATTAGACAATTACAGATTTATGTTATTTTTTAGAAATAGAAATCATTAGAGAATTATAAATTTATATGATTTTTTTAGAAATAGAAATCATTAATCATAAATTTATATGATTATTTAGAAATAGAAATCATTAGAGAATTACAAATTTATATGATTTTTTAGAAATAAAAATCATTAGAGAATGATAAATTTATATAATTTTTAAAGTGTTATCTGTGGCTAAAAGATTACCATTGATCATTCAGGGTAAGAAATCCATCCCTGAGAACAATCTTCTTGTCTAATTGGATAATGTCCCAGAGAGGAAGACCTCTAAAATTACCTTGGTGTCTAATTTCCTCTCTCTTGGCCCTGGTCACCACTGTCTCTATACAGTCTGCTCACCTTGAATCTCTTTATATAGCATGAAAGAGCTTGGTTTTCTCTTAGTTCACACACATGAGGCTGGAATTTTTCAAAGGGGATTTAACATTGCAGCACAGTAGAGAAAGTCAGGAAATTTCCCATTGAACTTGGAGTCCAAGTTGAAATCCCAGCTTTGTACTTAACTTGGAGCAAGTTACTCAATCTTTTAAGGTCTCCTTTCCCTTATCCAGAAAATGAAGGAGTATGACTACAATATAGAAGATTGTGTCTAAGGTTTCTGTGACCTCTAGGTGTATGCCTTATTTCAAGGGTAGGAGGTTGATTGAGTCAATCAATCAATCAACCAATCATCCCACCTCCATTTGCTGCACATATCTTTTGTCAAGTTGAGACCATATCTTGATTGAATTATTCAATCAGAGATGTGAACTTGGGGTAAAAAAAGTTAGACATCAAGATGGAACAGCAACATAGAAAATTCATAAATTTGATCCTAGTTGAAGTAGATTCTATGTAGCTGCTGTTCAGCCATTCAGTTGTGTTAGACTCCTTGTGACCTCATAAACCACTGGCTCTACTATGACATTCATATCCTCCACCATCTCCCAAAGTCTGTCTAAGCTCATGTTCATTTTTTTCATGACTATCTCATCCTCTGTCATCCTCATCTCCTTTTGCTTTCGATCTTTCCCAATATCAGAGTTTTTTCCAATGTGTATCCAAAGTATTTAAGCTTCAGCTTCAGTATTTGACCTTCCAGTGAATAGTCCAGATTAAATTCTTAAGTATTGACTGATTTGATCTCCTTGTGATCCAAAGGACTCTCAAAAGTCTTCTTCAGCACCATAATTTAAATGCATCAGTTCTGTGGCACTCGGCTTTCCTTACAAATCAACTCTCCCAGCCTTACATTATTAATGAAAAATCATAGCTTTGTCTACAAGGACCTCTGTCAGAAGTTGATGTCGATGCTTTTTTGCTATACTGTCCAGATTTGCCATAGCTTTCCTTCCAAGGAGCAGGCAGCTTTTTATTTCATGACTACAATCGCCATCTGCAGTGATCTTTGAGACCAAGAATATACAAACTAAAGTTTCCATTTCTTCTTCCTCTGTTTGCCAGGAAATGAAGGGATCAGTTGTGAAGGATCTTAGTTTTGGTTTGGGTTTTTTGCTGAGCTTTAAACCAGCTTTACACTCTTTTCTTTCACCCTCATCAAGAGACTTCTCAATTATTCTTCACTTTCTGCCTTCAGCGTAGTATAATTTGTATATGGTCTTATTGATATATCTTCTCCCATCTTGAATTTCAGCTTTTGATTTGTCCAACTTGGCATTTTGCATGAGATGCTCTGCATATAAGTTAGATAAATGAGGTGGCAATATACAGCTTTGTGTACTCCTTTCCTAATCTTAAATCAGACATTTGTTCCATGTTCCATTCTAATTATTGCATCTTGCCTCCTATACAGGTTACTCTGGGGCCAGTAAGATGATCTGGTTGCTCTCCTCTCTTTGAGGACTTGCCACATTTCAAAATGATCTACATAGTCAAAGGCTTTTTGAGGGGGTAGTCAATGAAGCAAAGGGAGATTTTTTTCTGGGACTCCTTTTGCTTTCTCTATAATCCAACAAATGTTGGCAATTTGGTCTTTAGTTTCTTTAGCCTGCAGAATCTTAGCTTACAGAATCTTAAGCATAACTTTGCTGACATGTGAGACACATGCCATTGTTCAGTAATCAGAACATTCTTTGGCATTGCCCTTCTTTAGGATTGGGGCATCAACTGGTCATTTCTGATCCAGTGGCCACGGTTGAGTTTTCTGGAATTCCATCACCATCACTAGCTTTATTGTTAGTCATGCTTCTTCATACCCACTTGATTTCATTCTTCAGGACTTATGATTCTAGATCAGTAGCCACACCATCATGGTTGAGGCAAAGCTCTGTCTGTTGTTCTTCAGGTACTGTGTCTACCAGGTCCAATCCCTTAAATCTATTCATCACTTCCACTTTATATTCATAAGGGATGTTATGATATAGGTCACAACTATACAATCTAATGGCTTTCTCTACTTTCTTCAACTTAAGTCTGAATTTTGCCATAAGAAGCTCACAATGTGAGCCAGTCAGTGCCATGTTTTCACTTTCTCCACCTTTGGCTGCAAAGTATGCAATCAATCTGATTTCAATTTTGACCATCTGGTGAGTTCTACGTGTAGAGTTGTCTTTTGGGGTATTGAAAGAATGTTTGCTGTGATCAACAAGTAATTTTGACAGAATTCTATTAGTTTCTGCCCTTCATTTGTACTCTAAGACCAAAGTTGTCTGTTATTCCAATTATCTTTTATTCAAACCTTTATCTTCCATCTTAGAATCAATATTGTGTGTTGAGTTCCAAGGAAGATGAGCAGTAAGGGCTAGACTTACTAATGGGATTAAGTAACTTGCCCAGGGTCACACTGCTAGGAAGTATCTGAGGCCAGATTTGAACCCAGGATTTCTAGCCTCTGTAACTGGCTCTCACTCCACTGAACCCTCCCCACTTCTAATTATCTTTTGATTTCCTACGTTAGCGTCATAATCCCCTATGAGGAATGTGATTTTTTAATTTTTTTTCTAGATCTTCATAAAATTGAG
Source organism: Gracilinanus agilis (assembly GCF_016433145.1). Lineage (NCBI taxonomy): Eukaryota > Metazoa > Chordata > Mammalia > Didelphimorphia > Didelphidae > Gracilinanus > Gracilinanus agilis. The sequence goes on along the minus strand of NW_025388954.1, from coordinate 727 downwards.
CAGCCTTGGTCTCTTCAGTATCAGTGATTGGAGCATAGATTTGTATTATGAGAGTGTTGAAATGGTTTGCCTTGGATTTGAATAGATTCTGCTCTTTCCTTTTTGAGATTATGACCAGTCCAGCTTTTCTCACCCTTTGTTTTTTACTAAGAAGGCTATTCCATTTCTTCAAAGGGATTCTTGCCCTTGATAGAATATGTAATGATTCCTCGAATTAAATTCACCCATTCCCATCCATTTAAGTTTATTGACACTTGAGACATCAATGTTTAAACTTTCTATCTATCTGACCACATCCTGCTTTCTTCAGTTCATAGACCTGGCCTTCCAGATTCCTATGTAGTATTGATCTTCACAGCATCAGACTTTCCTTTCATCCTCAGACACATCCACCACTGAACTTCTTTCAGCTTTGACCCAGCCACTTCATTATTTCTGGAACTACTTGTCATTGTCCTCTGCTGTTCCCTACTAGGATGCTGGACGCCTTCCTATACAGTCTAGGAAGGTTTTCTTGGCAAAAATGCTGGAGTCATTTGCCATTAACTTCTCCAGTGGATCACCTTTCATCAGAGCTACCCAACCTTACTTACTACTTAACCTACCTGGCCAGAAATGAATGTTACATCAAAAGACAATTCAGGAATCTACTTGAATCAAGATCAAAAGTATAAATTTTCTATAACTTCTGCCTGTAGCCATTGGGCAACAGTAAATATATATGTAC
>NW_025388953.1:0-7278 GCF_016433145.1 Gracilinanus agilis | reverse complement strand
TCTATATTGCCCTCTTGTTGTAGGACTTCAGGGCAATTTTGCTGAATAATTTCTTTTAGTACGGAGTCCAGGTTTCTATTAATTTCTGGGTTTTCTGGAAGACCAATTATTCTCAAATTGTCTCTTCTAGACCGGTTTTCTTGGTCTGTCACTCTCTCATTGAGATATTTCATATTTCCTTCTATTTTTTCAGTCTTTTGACTTTGTTTTATTTGTTCTTGTTGTCTTGAGAGATCATTGGTTTCTAATTGCTCGACTCTAGCCTTTAGGGACTGGTTATCGGCTATAATCTTTTGGTTTTCGGCTATAATCTTTTGGTATTCCTTTTCAATCTTGTCATTTCTGGTGTTCAATTTGCTTATCAGTTCATTTGATTTCTGAGCCTCACTTTCCAATTGCAAGATTCTACCTTTTAAACTGTTAATTTCTTGCCAGATCTCTTCCATTTTCCTCAGAATCTCAGTTTTGAACTCTTCCATAGCTTGTGAGGAGTTTTCCTTATTTGAGGAGGGTCCGGATGCTTGTTTGTTCTCCTCCTCTGTTTGCTCGGTTGTCTGGATTTTCTCTGTGTAAAAGCTGTCGAGAGTTAAAGACTTCTTCTTTTTGTTAGTATTCTTTCTCTTCTGAACCTCCTGATGCTGAGTAGCCATCATTAGCCCAGCAGCTTCTCAGCTTTATCCTCGGGCTCAGTGTCTGTTCCCAATCTATTGGCTCCTGAGGTCTGAATTCTGGTTTTTTCCAAGGTCAAGCCCCCTGGTGGGCCCTCTTGCTTGATCCTCTGCTGGAGGTTTCTTTACAAGTCTCAGGGTGCTGTTTCCACAGTCGTATACCCGTCTGCACTGGTTCCCCACTTAGGCTTAGTTCTGCCTCCACCCACGCCTCTACTCAGCCAGCTCTCTGCGCCCAGCGTCCTGCTCCGGCGCGCGCGCTCAGATTTCGCGTGCTTTTTTTGACTTAATGGGGTCCTAAGTCTTGCTGCTGTCAGGAACAGGTCCCGGAGCTGCTGATGACTCGATGGGTGCCCCAAACTTGCTCTTTTTCTTTTTAGCTGGGTTCGGAGCTATAGGTGAGTGTGGAGGGGGTGGGGGTGGGGCGGTTGCTCAGCTCGCGATTGAGTGAGTGAGAGCCCTTTTTAGCTTGGAAATGTCTCGATTCCACGTACCTTCCACGCTGTGCCCTGTTGTGGGGTTCCTCCGTTCGTCTGGACTTGTTTTTATGTCCCCTTGAGGAGTTTTGTATGTTTCGGTCAGGAGAGGTTAAGAGCTGCTTCTTACTCTGCCGCCATCTTAACCCGGAAGCCCTCAAATAGTGGATTTTTGTCCTAAAAGTTGGGCTCTTTGGGTCTTGCTGATGTCATTAACTGCAAGTTGGAAAGAGTCTTTGAAAATCTAGTCTAGGTCCCCTGCCTTGTCCTAAGAAGCCAAGGACTTACTTAAGATCAATCAAATAGAAGCCCTAGGATTCAGTTTCAAATTTTAGGACTCTGAATCCAATATTTTTCCATTACACTATATTGCCTCTATATCCCTACCAAAATCAAGTAGGAATTTTTCTAGAAAACTAAGGTAAAAGATAATGAGCACAAATGCTTAGAAATAAATGAGCGTATAGCAGAGTCTTAATATCTGAACCCAACTTTAATGTGTAGGCACAGATTTCCTTGCCTGGAAAAGTATATACTTATTTCCCATTTTTCTTTCTCATCTCCTGTGCCCTGTTGCTGATGGATACTAAAGAACAATTAGATAGATTTTGGTTGGCACCATTGCCAGATCTGATGGAATCTTTAGTTCTTTCTAGTCTTTAGTTCTTTTTTCCAGGGTAAAAGACAAACAAACAAACCTAGAACATTTTGGTTATCCTGCTTTGTCCTTTCCCCTTTTCCCAGTTTTATTCATCTTTGGATGTGGGTCCCCAGGTCCATCAGGTTTGGTTGTGGACTCTAAATGTATATTTTGTTCCACAGTCACTCTAGCCCCTCTAGGTTCTTCCTGATCCTTGATATGTCCCTAAATATTCTTTTCTTTAGCATCAGGCCATTTTAGATTGGGCTAACCATTAGTGTCTTCATCCTACTAGAGGACTCTAGGATTTCAGGCCTCGGAAATCCTCTTTTTGTCCTTGGTTTTCTGTGACCTGTTCAGTTGGTTTCAATAATATCCACCCAATTGTTAATGCTTGCTCTGCGTTTCTATTAAACTTGACTTTTTTCATTTGTTCTAAATTTACATAGGATTATACAAGGCAATGGACCTCAAAGATGATCGAGTCCAATCTCCTTTTAAAAAGTAATGAAGCTAAGGCCCAGAGATGTCAAGTGACCACACTGAAGTCACAAAGCAAGTTAATGCTTGTACAACACATAAAACCAGACCTTGTAACACCATTTTGTGACTATATTATTCTACAGTTGGGTAACATTTGTATACTTCTTATATTTTAAATGGTAAGCTGGATTTTGAACATCAATGTCCTTCTCAGACCTAGAAAGCAAAATCAATGTCTAGAAAGTAAGTATAGAAAGGAGAGGTCTCTTGGAATTGTTGCTTTTTCTCTCAGTTAAAGAATGATTTCCCCTAAAACATGATGGCGTGTTTACGAATGTGTAAAATTTGCCTTAAATACTTTTTTTCCTCTTTCTTAGATTTGGAAATATTTTTTAATGAAGAAGAAAATGCCATTAATTTGCTGGAGAATGAATAGCACCACAATGCTTTGTGGAATCTGAAGTTATTTGTTGAAGCTTTCAGCAGAGGGCACTGTGGGATCAGGCAATATTCAGATAAACTCCAGTTTTTATGGGTGCATTTTAAACTATTATCAGTTCTGTAGTTTATGCAACATCTTAAACTTTAGAAGAGTCTTCCTAAGTTAAAGGACTTATTCTTAGTGGGAATATGGTCTCTGAGGTTTCATTAATAATATATACACACTATACATATGTATATAAACACACGTTATGTGTTTATGTGGGTATACTGCATTGATATGCATGTATATGTATGTATATACATACATGCATATATATGTGTACATACATATATACACACATATTCTAAGATTTCTTATTCTAAAATAATCTGAGATATTCTTTAGAATATTTATGTATTCATCTATCTATCTATCCGTCTGTCTGTCTGTCAACTGTCTGTCTGTCTATCTATCTATCTATCTATCTATCTATCTATCTATCTATCTATCTCCCTTATGTCTGTCTTAGAATCAAATTACTTAGTATCAGTTCCAAGACAGAAGAGTGGTAAGGGCTGCACAATTGGGGTTAAGTGACTGGCCCCAAGTCACCCAGCTAGGAAATATTTAAAGACAGTTTTGAACCCAGAACTTTGCAGACCTGAGGGTTTGGCTGTCTATCCTCTGAATCATCTACATATTCTTACTAATAATAATTGAAAGGTCATTTTTTTAATGCTTTAAAGTTCTTAGAAGCATTCTATGAGGTAGATAATGCAATATTACTATCACCATTTTATAGATGAGGAAACTGAGGTTAGGAGAAGTCAAATGAGGTGCTAAGGTTACCCAGTTGGTGAGTTTGTCACATTATTGATATTCATTGCGAGATAGGATTCCTTTTCCTCTTATATTTTTAGAGTGGTGACATTTCTTGATTCAAGTTTTAATGCTGTGATGTACATATTTTATATAAACCTGAATAGATGAATAAGCATATAGTAGGAACAGGAAAATTCATGTTTAAAATGTAATATGGATGAATGTAAACATATACATTGAAAGGTTTTATCTATTATGTTTTTTGTGGTTGAAGTGACCCTGATATGTGAACCAGTGCCAGATGTCACAGACATCAAACCCCAGATTATAGATTTCTAGTTCTCATGACTTAAAAATACTGGCCAGGTATCAGCCTCCCTGGGATCTCCAAAGAAACTTCTTTCTTCCTTTTTTCCATACCATCTATTAGGCTTAACTCAATTGTTTAGAACTCAGTGCTTATGGGATCAAGCTACTGGATCCCTGAAGGAGCCATTAGCTTTCATCTGCTTCCACCTACATTTCTAGACCTGCCAGCCTTCTTGCAAATGTGATCACTCGAAAACATGAGAATATGGAGGGATCAGTGCCTACCTATGCCATCACTAAAAATCAACACAGTTCACAGGCTTTACTGAGAATGTCACTAGCACCAGAAACATCTCTGGATGTAAGAAAGGTATGCAATGAAGATCATTTGGTTTACTGTAATGCACACCAATTGTTATTTTGTCTGAAATACTAGATTATTTGCTGCAGAATGAAAAAACTCTTCTGCGGGGTTTTTCATTTTTCCAGATAATTCTGCCAAAGAGTTTTTGATGGATTGGATTTTTGTTTTTGTCTTTCCCACTTATTTGGTTAAAATGCTGTAAGATCTTTAAGGAAAACGAATGTTGCTGGAACTCTAGTATTCACATCACTTAAAGACTTTTTCCTATAAGAGAATATGTGGCTTATAGGAGAATATATTTATTTGTACATATACATGTCTGCTTATATGCCTAGAACTAAGGTATTTGTGGAATGAGTAGAGAAAAGAGAATGGATGCAAGCAGTGTTGAGGGACTAGAATAAAAAACAACAACTTGTTAACTGACTTTGAGAGGTCAGTGAGATTGGATTGTAGGTGATGACTCTTAGTACACACTTGGGCACTTGGAGGAATACTTATACTTTTCACATAAATGGACAAAATTAGGAGGAGGGATAGGTTTAGAAGGAAAGCCACTTAGTTCTGACAGAGGAGTTTGAAATGCCTCTGAGACATCCAAATATAGAGCTATCCAATAGGGATTTGGAGATACAGGACTGGAGCTCAGGAAAAGAGGACAAAGCTGGTTATGTAGATTTGGGAGTAATCTGCTGGAGATGATAGTTTAATCCGTGGGAGTTGATGAGACAAACATGAAAGAACAAAACAGCATTTCACCTTTGAAGGGATGTGATTACCAGTACTATCGAAAATGGAGCCATAGCTTCAGACAAGAAGCCAGAGAGGTAACATCAGAAAGAATGTGATGTTCTCTAGTGGAGTACTTTTTGGAACACTTTGATGGTTATAGAACATACCTGAAATGCATAAAGATTCCATGGAGTTTATTCACTTCCACTTACTCATACAAGTTTTCTCCACCTTTGTAGAACTTTCCCTTAAGTAAATAGCCATTGAAGGGGTCCCACTATTTTTAGAATGTCCTTTTTGTGGGCTTTTTAAAGCTCATCTCTCCAAATTTTCAACTGGAAATATACTTAAGTGAATAGGGATGTACAAAGAAAAATATCTCAATGTACACTATCACTTCTCAAAAACCTACACTCCCATGGATTAAATGCCAAAAGGAAGTCTTCTTTACCTTGGAAAGAGATGGAACCTGTAAAAGCAGTCACAAGATTTGAACAACAGCAGCAACGGTAAAGCTAGCAAAAGGTGCCTCTTTAAATATAATGAAAATCAAGTGGTCATTTTTCTTCCCTCCTTGTCAGGAAATTTAAAGAGGATAAGATTCTATCGAGCTTCTGTCAGATGGAGACTAGAATGACGACCTTATCCTCCTTATTGAGCATCAGACATCAATGACCCACTCATTGACACTGAAGGATAAGACTTTTGAGCTAACGGTTGTTTTTTTCCCCCTAAATACTTGAGTTGGGGCTGGAGGGAATCTCCCAATATCTTGTGTTTGTCCAAATCTAGAGATAGGGGCCTACTTCTAGCCCTGGTTCTACTGTAAAAAAAAGATAATGTCTATATTGATGAATGTTTTCCGACCAAGGAGTGGTAGTCGTGGTGGTGGTGATGGGAAGTGGAAGTAAGATTGTTTTCAGATCCTTGTGAAAACTCATGTTCCAAGTAGAATCCTCAAGTCAGTGACTTTGCAGCCTAAAGGAATCAGCCACATCTTTGCGTACGGGGTACCTAAGAGTATGATGAGAAGCTAACTTCTGGCTTGCCAATTCTGCTTGCTCTCATCGAGGATGCAGCCCTTTGCATTTGAAGGGGATGCAGAATGGTACAGTGGTTGAATCTCAAATCACTTCATGAGCATTTGTATGCATAAATCAGGTGCCTCTGTGGGTTGAATCCCAGTAAGTATTGATTGAATTTGTTCCTGATAATAAACTGGATGAATAAATCTGTTGTGAATTAAGGCAGGTACAGGGTATGTTGCTTATAGAAAACATTTAAATTTAATGCATTGACCATGAATGGAGAGTAATTTCACGACTGCACAAGTTTGCTGATGACATGAAATAGGGAGAGGGCAGCAACTGCAGAGGAATAGAACAAACACATTCAAAATGATTTGGATAGATCAGGATTATGGGCTGATAAGTGACTTATGCAGTTCATTGCAGAGCAGTGTAAGCTAATGAGGTTGGGGACTGCAAGTAATCAGAGTCTATGGCCAAAAAGAGAACCTCACAGAATACAGATAAGATCTTGATAGGAAATAGAAGTAATGAACACTTACAGATTGAAGGAATGCAGATCTCCAAATAAAACATTTTCCTCTGTAGATAACTTAGCAAATCAATCAACAAACCCGAAGGTATCATAGGACACCTACGACATTCTCAGACCTGTGCCAGACACATGAGGATATACATTCCCTTCCAATCTGTCTGGGTTGGGGAAGATATATCATAAGAATAGGGAAGAGTGCAAGACAGGGAGTTTGTAAACGAGTGATAAATAGTGGTAATGGCTATTAAGTACAGGTACAGTTCGAAAAGGAGGGAAATTGAAGGCTAGCATAAGGATTCCCGAGGAAAGTAGAATCTCAGCTGGTTTATTGAAGGATGAGTAGGATTTGAACCTATGCAAGGGAGAATGGAAAGGTTTTCAGGTAAAGGAAATAACATGAACAAAGGCTAAGAGGCAGGAATGAACATGACAGGTTTCTGGAGTAATGAGAAAGGGACTCCATTTGGTAGCCAGTCTTAGGCTATTCAGTTACATGGGGTAACAACCTAAAACTGAAAATGAATTAAAAAGTATAAAATAAGTCAAATCTAGATAAAAATTTTCTTTTACAAATATGACTCATTGTTTTTGGTGTGCTTGAATAGTTGAGGGAATACCACCTGGCCAGTCAAACCTGAGCTCTGTCCCCAAAATGCCACTCCAGTTTTGTGACCAGCAGCAAGTTAACATACCTTCTCTTAGCTGCAGTTCTTTTTTATTTTTAAATTCAAAGATTTTTTTAATTAATATTTTTAATATTTTAATTTCATTTATTTTATTTATCCTCATCTTTATTT
>NW_025388952.1:0-3667 GCF_016433145.1 Gracilinanus agilis | reverse complement strand
TGTCCAGGGTCACACACCTAGGAAGTATTTGAACCCAGGTCCTCCCATCTCCAGGCCCGCCTCTTTATCTACTGAAATACCTAACTGCCTCCAAATAACATTATTTCCAGATTTCTCACCATCTAGTTGTTTTCCTCTGAACAGGCTATAGTTTGGAAAAGCCCTTCCTAAAATCTGGCTGCCAGGATGATGCACAGTTTGATACATCTGAACCTCATTCAGGCCCTAGGGCTTAATCCATTACCTGAGGCTACTCTGCTTTGTTTTAGGATTTCCTGGAAAAGAATGAAGAAAGAAAAGTCAGAGGCCAAGACAGCTCTTGGGGGTTAGAAAATGTGAACACATTCTACTCCACTGAGTTTGGCATATGGCCTGCTAGATGGCGCTGTCCTCTAAGAAAAAGCATCCATCCTTTTCCCTTGGCTGCTTAACTCCTGGTACAACCATCAGTTGACAAAACAGGAACAACTGAACTTTGAAAAAAAGGATGGGTGGGGTATGGGACACATGGAATATCTACACATGCCATCAGCAAAAATCTATTGTCTTTTTGGTTCCTTTTGTCCCCTTATATTTCCAAGAAAGAACATGAATTATAGAGGCAATTTCTACTCTAGGTAGGAAAACTTTAAAAGGTTTTTGGCACAAACCCAGCATGTAGTAATAGTGAACCTGAAATAACTGGGGTGGGTTCCAGTAGTAGTCTTGTTGATTTGGAGTCAGAGAACTTGGGTACAAATCCTGATTCTACTACCACTTACTATCTATGTAATATTTGGCAAGTCATATTATCTCTCTGAGTCTCAGTTTCCTAATCTATAAAATGAGGGATCTGGATTAAATGACTTCAAGGTTGCTTAGAGCTCAAAAACATCTCTCTTATCTCTGTGCCTGTCTGTTTATATATACTTTCTCATTTCCTGGTCTTCCTAAGAATTCTTACCCCTATCAGTTTAAAAAAAAAAAAAAGCAATTATCTCAGTCCCATGTAGTTGGGGAAGTTGACATAGGTCTCTGGAGCAGATTTGGGTCCTAGTCTTTGTTGGCTAGTTGTCATTAGCCTTGTTGGCAAGTTGAGTAGAGGGCATGCATTTCCAGTTCAATTTTGGTGGTGAGAGGCTAATTCTCTAGGTTGCTGGAATTTGCTTGTTGTCAACTGATCTCTCTCTCAAATTAGGAATCAGTGCTGCAAATCTTACAATGTTACTGAGCAAAAGGAAAAAAAAACAGATAAAAGGGAGAGTAGAAACAAAGATGGAAGAGAGAGAGAGAGAGAACATGGGAATAGGAAAGAGAAGAAAGTGGGGAGGAAAGACAGTGGAGGAAGACAGAAGAAAAAGAAGTAATGAAGGATTCAGGGAGTAAAGGGCTATTAGAATGTCAAGGTAGAAAAGGAAATAGGGAGATGTCAGTTCTGAGGCAAAGAAGTTGTGAAGACTGAGAAAACTCAAGGTAGAAAAACAAAGGTAGAGAAAGGAAAGATCATTCAGGAAATAGGAAGAAAAACAGGAGAAAAATTATAGAGAGTAAGAAAGTTTAAATTGCTTTAGAGGGAGAAACCAATGGATGGAACAAGAAAGAAATGAAGAGAAAGTGGGGTAAGAAAGGAGAAATGACTGTAAAAGTGGAGAATAAAAAGCCACACACGACTTAGAAAGGGATAAGACAAGGAGAATAAAGCTGAAAGCCAGAAAAAAGAGAGATTAAAAGAATTCTTACCTTACTGTATTAAAAATAGAAATGTGCATTGTTTTCTGGCTGTGGCCATCACCCAAGATATTGAGTGAACCTGGTGAGCCAGCCTTGGCAGGTCTGCCCCAGCTTTAGCAGACTGCCCTGATCTACTTTGAAATTAGGACACTCTTGGCTTTGGAGACAGAAATCTTGGTTTGCTACTATCCCTGTGAAGATCCTTTCCTATTTAGTAGCTGAGACTCAAGACATTAGCCTTTGGATATTTAGTTTCACAGTCTATCATTAATTGCTTTATTTTCCATTCCAAGTCAAGAGGAAAGAACTTGGGATTGGTTTAATGCATAGATGGCATGGGGTAGAGTAGGAGCACTACTCTCTTTGCAGACATACTACAGGTTGGGAAAATGAACTAGATTTTCTAAGGATTTGAATATGGCGGCCAAAGAAACAGAACTTTATCATATAGACACTGAAGAGATATTGAAGGCTTTAAAGGTCATAAGCATAAAGTGGCCTGGGACACTGAAAGTCTTCCTTCCTCTGGGGTTAGCTTTCCATGCAACTTTTTAAGACTTAATTGCAGACAAAGTGTCATCTTGCAATGATAGAGGAAGTTTGAGGCAAGAACTTCCAACAACAATGGAATCATAGGTTTTTAAAAAAAATGCCAAGTGGCAATTGAGGAAGATTTAACCTGGCCATAATGTCTGGTCAAATTGAAGAAGTGTGAAAGAGGAGAAAGGGAATCCAATTAGGAAATTATTGAAATAGTTCATATAAGATGTGATAAGGATGAAAGTGAAGAGAAAAAAGAATGGATTGGACTTGACTGCCTGGTTGTGGAAGAGAGGGAGGAGCTAAAATAGTTTTAAGGTTAGAGCAAAGAACTAGGTTTGGAGAAAAGATGAATTTGATTTTCACATATTCAATTCGGCAAGTATTTTAAGTACTTAGTAATGTGCTAGACATCAAAAGTATAATGAAAATGAACCAGTTCCTGCCTTCAAGAAGCTTACATTTCACCGGGTAAGAATACCATGTACTCAAAGTAAGTTGTGTTTATGGTGATAGAGTCATATCTTGGTAAAGAAGCCTAGTCTCCAAAGTTCAGAAAGGCAGTCAAGCTTGGGATGTGATATAGATGCAGAAGTCATTTAGGTTTGTAGAATTTTCAAGATGGAAGGGCCCTAGGAGATTATCTAATTCAACTCCATTTTGTGGGTTTGATAATTATGGTTTAGAGAAATTCAGTGAGTTGCCCAGATTATAGTGGGATAGGACAACTGCAGCTAGAAGCAGGCTCTTAAGGATAGATTAGATTTTATAGGCAGAAGAAAGAGAAGTGAATAGTCTGAGCAGTAGAAATACCATGAGCCAAAGCACAGAGGCGAGAACTATGTCTCGTTTTGACTGGAGCAGAGCATTCCTATCAGAGTCATAGAAGTTACTTTTGGAGAAGAGCCATCTCCATTTTCACTGGACACTTGGGAGCAGAGAACAGGAGTACCAGAAGGTGTGAAAAAGGCACATAAAGAGAGGTGGGAAGGTGTTGAAGACAAAATGTCACCTATTTGGCATTTTTATCTAAGGCCCACCCAAAACAGCACTTTTGGGCAATTTGGTTTATATTTCATTTGCCTATTGGGTTCATCAAAGTCATTTTGAAAAAGGCAGTGAGAAAACAGGCCAGATCTTCAGGCTTGACTTAAGTGTAGACAAGAGATGTGAAAGTTAAGGCAGGGGACAAATTGACCTTTACGCCATAGGGGGTCACCATCTCTGAGTGGGTTTCCCTATCAGACAGCAACGAAACCCCCAAGGATTTCTTGTGCTTGCCAAAGTTAGGTAATCTAAGTGAGAAGTGCGGAGACAGTAAATCTGTGGTCAGCTAATAGGGAACAACAAATAAGCAGCCTTTCTAGCTCCAAATCTGGCCTATTTGTCAGTCTCTCTCTCCTCTCTCTCTCCTCTC
>NW_025388951.1:0-6418 GCF_016433145.1 Gracilinanus agilis | reverse complement strand
ATGTTAAAACCAGTGGAAATGTGCATCGGCCATGGGTGTGGGGAGTGGGGGGTGGTGGTGGTGAAGGGGAAAGTAGGAGCATGAATCATGTAACCATGTTAAAAATGAATATTAATAAATGTTAAAAAAAAAAAAGACGTAAAAATTCTGATCAATGAAATGACTAACCATGATGTCAGACCTTCTCCTGTTAGAGAGGTCCTGCACTTAGGATGAAGAGTAATCTATATTTTTAGGGCATGGAAAATGTAGGAATTTATTTTGCTTGATATATCTGTTATAAGAGGTTTTTTTTTCTTTCTTTTCCAAAGGAAGAGGGAGGGATGAGAGAAAGAAAAAAAAACAGATTTTTGTTAAATAAAAAATAAAATTTAGAATACCACTACAAAATTAGTAAAATATCTTGTAGACAATCTACACAGGCATTCTAACAACTTATATAGATAAGATTATATATTCCCCTAATGAAATAAAGTTATTTGGAGAGTAACAGCCTCCCTTCTCCCCTACCTCTTGTGGGCAAAACTAAACTACAGAGTTATGCAATAATTCTAGGAAAGATTACCTGGGACTCTGGACAAGGAGTTCATCAGATTGTCAAAGGGTTACCCTAATGGAAAATGTAAATTCAAATTCCCTTTGAGTGGAGACTATGATCTACTAAAACATGCGTTATGAATTTCCTGTATGTTTATAGACATTTGTGATTTTTTTTTAGCTTTTTATGTGTTTTTCTTATCTGTGTTCCTATACTGCGTCTTCTTTATTTTCTGTAAACAAAGAAATGTCTGTAAATAGAGAAATAAAGACTATCTTCTATCTGATATGCACTTGTTATCTTGCATGCTTGTACCTGAGCTGTGGATCATGTTGCCTACATTTTTGGAAACCTAGACATGAGTGTATTTGGCAGTTTTCCAGGGTAAACTCAAGTAATGACAGAAAGCAAAAAATAAAAATAAAAAAGACTCCTTAAGGGCAGCTCTTTAAATCAGACCCCATTTTGTAAATTTAGGGTCTTAGGGGAGAGGGTCTCCTCAGAAACAGATAATAAAAAATAAATGAAATAGTGTAGTAAATATATTTTTTCCATTTTTACAAATTTCCTCAATATATGGCAGCAAAGATAGCATTTAAAAACTAGTTATGGGAAAGGACAAGCAGGAATTCTGGGGGAAAATTTTGGTAGCATTAAAAAAAGACACAAGCTCATTCTTTTAAAAAAATCTAATTCCATTTATACATTAAATAAGAAATAGTGATGGCAATATGTAATGAATTTTCCTTTTTCTGAAGAAATTTTCACTGTACACAAAATTTCCACTCATCCTCACAACATACCAATATGGTAAATAGTAGAAATGATTTTTCACTTGACATGTTAAAGAAGAAAAGTAAGAAAAATGTGAGCATTTTTCAAATGAAATATTAGCCCATAATCAAGAAAAAATAGAGAATCTTACTTCTTGATCCAAGGCAAGTCCTCAATACTCTGTATGAAATCACATTGTTGTTCTAATAAAACCAAATTTATGAATGTTCATTTGACAAAGCTTATTATAAAAGCAAAACAAAACAAACTTCAAGATAGGTCAATTGTATCTTCAAGGAAAGGAGAAAAATGTATTAGATGAGATACTTTGGGGACAAAAGCACGAAATACAGAGTGACACCAGATTTGCCATTTAGGAAAATCACTTTAGCAGCTGTGTGAAGGATGGATTGGAGTGAGGAGAGATATGAGGCAAGGAGATCCATTAGGAGGATAATATAGTTGTCTAATTAAGAGATGACAAGGGACTGAAAAAAAAAAAGGAAGTATCTCAATGAGTAGAAACAAGGGATTGTGATAATTGGCATTTTATATAGCACTTGAAAGTTTGCAAGTGTCACCTTTGAAATACCATGTGTGTGACTTCGAGCAAGTCACTAAACCTCTCAGTGTCCCCCTAGACAATTTCCTACAACTATAACTTACTGAACAGGTGCTGATCTGCTTTTGAGGGAGAGAGTTTCCTCTATGGAATTCCCTATGCCAATGAGATAACAGGTCTAATCGTATAGAAATAAATAAGTAGGCACATGACCCTGGGCAAGTCACTTCATTGCTATGTGAATGTAATTTCATGCAACTCCCTTGGATTTGTTTACTAAGACAAGTCGGTGGGAATCTGTGTTGGTGGGATGTCATCTCCATTCTGATGAAATAGATCTTGGCGAAGGTATGGCATATTATCTATCTATCAATCAATCACTCTATCTATAAATGCATATATATGTAAAGATAAGTAATATTAGCTGAGAGATAAATAAGAAAACCTGGGATATTCCTTTAAGATTACTTCTCAGGTTTTGGAAAATGTGGTTGGATTTTTCATTATGTTTTAGGAAGAAAGCTGAAATATTTTTGAAGGTTGAGGAGACTTCTGAGAATTCTCTGGGCAGCAAACCAATTAAATCAATCAATACTTAAAGAAATTAATCCAGACTTCACATGAATGTTAAATACTGAAGCTAAGCTTAAATACTTTGGCCATATAATGAGAAAACAGGATTCATTGGAAAAGATTCATGTTGGGAAAGATTGAAGGCAAAAAGAAAAGGACACAGCAGAGGATGAGATGGATAGATTACATCATGCAGACAATGAACATAAATGTGGACAGGCTTTGAGAGAGAATGGAGGCAGAAGTGCCTGGCATGCTATATAGTCCATGCTATAGTCCACGGAGTCCCAAAGAGTTGGACATGACCAAATGACTGAATGACACAAAGAAAATTCTAAAACAACTTCTGATTTTTGCCAGAGTGACTAGTTGCTCAGAAATAGTTTTTAGGTTTGCTAATTAGATCTATTTCCAATCTAATTCACATATTGTGTATATTTATGTTTCATCTTTAATTGACTTACTCTTTTAATTTATTTTGGCTTTATCTTTGGAGTTCATAGTGCACTTAATTTTTTTGTTATTATATCCGCTTTCTGAGTAGCAAATGTGTATATTATCTGTATGGTCTCACCAAAAGGATTTGTTGCCAATTTCAAGAAAAACATCAGTAGAGCTTCAATGCCAATTCTCCTTGGGTTTGAGTATTTATCTCTGCCTAATAGTTCTGAGGCTATATTCGTTATATCTTGTAAGTTCAGTACAATCCATTTCCCCAAAAGTCTTTTGGGGCATAAGAGGATGTTGTCATCTCCACATGCCACTTCTTGACAGCCTGTTATGCTACTCCTCTTAATTGCATATCAGCTTTGTGCAGAATTCAGCCCCATGCATATAGAAGGAAGTTACAGCTGTTATTCTATGCAGTGTAATCACCCTAGATAAGTGAAGATTCTGACTCATCTGTCACTGATACCATAGAATTCTTTTCATTAACTAGAGTAGAAAGTAAAAGCAAAAATTCATCTTAAGACTGTTAAGAGTATCATGGCACTAAAGCTAAAATCTTCATTAATATTGAGAATTTTCTAAAGGCTAGCAAAGAGAACAGACCATTAGTTGCTAATTCCCCTAAATAAATATTTTTCAAATGTCTGCTCAGCTCACATCTGAGAAAGGAGCCCTCATTAGGAAACACAGATGGCTAGCTCTCTGGGGTTATGAGGCAGGGCCAGGGTGGCTGAATGAATACTCCTATCAAATTGTTCCATCATCAACAATAGTTTTAATCATCTTTATATCGAGCTTTTCTTTAGTGTTGAGAATAAGTAAAAAATTCATTAATTTTAGTTTAACCCAAAATCTTAAATATATTCTTTAGTCTCTCCACCAACTCTTAAGAGCAAAACATTTCACCTTTGTTATCCGTAATTTAAAAAAATGGAAAATCAACCATGAAATATTTTAGAATTGACATTAAGTTTTGGTAATTAGGACTAGACTTGCTATTTTATCAACTTCTGGGTCTATATAAGTGAAATCAGTAACCATTTTTTGAATTTGGAAGGAATAAATAAATCCTGAAGCACTCTGAACAGTTAAGTAAAATAGCAATATGTTTGTGAGGGCAACCAAAAATGTGGACAGTCCACTGTTTTTTCGTGTTTTTTTTTCTTCCAATAACCAGGATAACCAGAGATGTTAGTTATGAACTAGTTGTTAACAAAATATGTGATAAACACACATATTAATGATATTGAAATATTTCTTTGTTGGTAGAAACACCTTTCTTTATTGAATGATATTCATCATATGATTCCTAAACCCATAGATTGGAATGCCCATAAAACCAGGACACATCAGAAACAAGACACCATTTCTGACTGTGATGTACTAGCTCACCGTTACACTACAGATCAAGGTCTCTGGCCAAGCAAATAGTTCACATTGATCAGCAGAGGAATAACCATACCATGCACTTCCTTTTTTTTTTTGCCAAGGAGCCTGTTGGAGGATTGATAGCAATCTCAGTTTACCAGAACCATCAGAATTCAGTTACCAATTCTCAACATCCATCGGTCCAGACAGCCTATATAACTACTCAAATCCTGTACTTCTAGACTATTAATTGATCTTTAATCATTATTCTTTAGTCCTGGGGTGGTATCATAATCCCTTGGGTGGTATAGTTGATACCTGACTGAAGGGCTTCACTTATTATTCTTGGGGAAATTTAATAGTTTTCATTAAATGACATAGATATATGGAAAGGGGATTTTCCCCTGCTGATGATAAATTTGCTTGTAACTTAGATTTTCATTCAGCATTTGCTGATCTTATTTATCTGATTCTAAATGAGCATGTGTGCTAGTTCAGTGGTTGAGTATATTGGGGATGGTGAAGCCACTGGTTATTTCAAGTGGTCAGCACTAAAGCAATTTATTGGCCATGGAGGAGAAAGAACTGATGATGCAGTGGTCTTTTAAAAGAGAGGGACCTATCCTCAATTGTGACTTCTTTTAATAGTGTCAGAGAATATAAGTAAGTACCATTTAAGCATGGCAGCTGCTACCCTGTGGCAGTTAGAGCAGGGTCCATTTTTTCTTGCTATCACTGGCTCATCATGACTGCATCCCAGGGTAGAACTTTAAGGACAATCATTTAAACATAGCTCAGGTTTTGTTCATGTCTGGAGATTAATAGGGATTTCTTCCAGCAAAGTATTAAATGTGCAAAGTAGATTGGATAAATGATAGGTTGGGTAATGGGTGAAGGAGACTAAGAGATTGCTCCCAAAATGGAGTCCAAAAACTTAGCTAACTCGATGGTTGAAGTCTTGATGCATGAGTTGTGATGGAACGGCTTTGATCAAGGAATCAGGGTTCCAATTTCCAAAAGAAAGATCCTCAGGAAGCCCTCAGGACTGGATCCGAGATGCGTTGTCTGCCTTCTCCCTCTTCCCAGTCCTTTGCCTGAATACCTCTCCTCTCTCCTTTTCCTCAGAGAAATTTCTAGAATCCTCTCTGGTCTCAAATGCCTTCTCTGGCTCATTTGGTTCCCTCTAATCTGCACAAAAACCCATCCTTACAGAGGTTGACTCTTAAAATGTTAAGTATCATCATTCTGCTATCCATTTCTATTTTATTGGTGAGTTCATCCCAGTCACATTCCAAGTTACAATTACTAGTTGTATATTTCCTCACATCCTATTTTTCTTCATTGTTTATCCTTTTCTCTTTCTTTTTATTCTATCCCTCCTCAGAAGTTCAATTTACCTTTAATCACTGCCATCCTAACCCAAACATCCTTCTAAGAGTCAATTGTTGCTTTCCTTTCCTCTTGCCTTCTTATTTCTTTGTAACTTCAGAAGACTTTTATATTGTACTAGATGTATATATTATTCTCTTTTGAACCCAGTTCTGATGAGACTATACAATAGGGTAGAATGCACTACCTATCCTATTCACCCCTCCCCTATAATAGTTCTTCCATTCAGGTTTCTTTTCAAAGAGATAATTTACTCTATTTTACCTCTCCTACCCGATTTTGTTTTTTAGAATCATCCCCTCATAATCAACTCAACCCCAAGCTCTCTATCTATGTATGCTCTTTCCAAGTGCCCTAGCATTGAAAAATGTTTTAAGAGTTACAAATGTCATTTTCCCATATAAGAAGTAAACAATATAACTTTATTAAATCTCTTTTAATTAGTCTTTCATGTTTACCTTATGTTTCTCTTGTTATAAATCAAATTTTCTGTTCAATTCTTGTCTTTCCTTAAGAATACTTGAAAGCCTTTAGTTGATTAAATAATTTTTTTCTCCTTGCAAGATTATACTGAGCTTTGCTGGCTGGATTATTCTTGGTTACAAATCCAGCTCCTTTGATTATTATATTATTATGTTATATTATGTTATGTTATGTTATATTATATCATTATATCATATCATATAATGTTATGTTATATTATACTATATTATTGTATTGTATTGTATCATATATTATATTATATTTATTATATTGTATTATAT
>NW_025388950.1:0-4247 GCF_016433145.1 Gracilinanus agilis | reverse complement strand
TCTCTCTCTCTCTCTCTCTCTCTCTCTCTCTCTCTCTCTCTCTTTCTGTCTCTCTCTCTCCCCCTGGTTGTTAAGGAACTATCTTATATACTTCTAGAAAGATTGTTTAGTCAATAGTCCTACAAGGTTTCTGAATTACAGCTCAACGGTACCTTCCCACCAGTTGTCAAGGACACATTACACTTAGTGTCAAACTGGCTTTTAAAATGTTCTTTGGTTATTCCAAAAATGTAAATACCTCAATGAATTAATTTTGTTCTGTATAACATTTACTTCTGATTGAAAGCACTGGTAATTGCCAGAGACCTAGCATAGAATATCTTATTTCTTTCTCCATAGAGAATTGAGCACAAAGGTAAATGCTGAGGTATTTGCTTTTGCTGCTATATTTTTTTCATTACCTTTCAGCAGTCTCTGCAAGATCTCAGTGTACACTTCTAGATATATTTAGCATAAACAAAATTTAATTTCTAAAAACAACCTGAGAGGAAAGTCCAAGATTATTATGAGCAGCAGAGCAAATGCATATTTGCATTAGTCTAGGGAGTATCCACCATGGCAATGAATTTTCCACTTATGAAATATAGGTCTGGTCCTAAACAAACAAACAAATAGTCAAATAAATAACTAACAAAAATGTGGGGCCAATCTAAAATCTAAATGTAATTTTAGGTTCATAGCAAATGAGCTACTTTCATTTTTTTTTTGTTAAGACATAGCATTTGGGCAGACAAAAAATAATAAATTATCAGAAGTCTAAAATATTATAGCATAGAATCTTTGTGTGGGGATCTTAGAACAAAAACATAAGCATTTTGAGGAAGATGACCATTTTAGGGGGCAGATATATGTGTGATACATACCATATAAGTAACATGGGAGATTTTGTTCCTTTAAAGTTTCTGTTTTTAAGCAATGCTTACATTATCAAGCTTTCAGTGTGAGTGATATGCCTATGCTGCAATAGTGTCATAAGGGTTAAACCTACTTATCTAGTTTTTCTAGCTTTTGGTACAATCTAAGGTACAATATCATAGATCCTATGCTCATCTTTGCCTCATTTTACATGAGTTTTACAAACAGGTAGAAATCAAGGTCCCACCGAATTCAATACCCTTGCCACAACTAAAGCTGTCCCCAACCGGGCAGACATTGATTAAACACCCACTCTTTGTGCTAGAGAAATATAAAGCTAAAATGAAATCAGTGATAGCTAACAATTAGCAGCACTGAATTTGCCGGAGAATATGATTCATCATGCTCAAGTATATTTTAAGATTTCTAAGTTTTTATGTTTAGCTAAATTGTAGGAGAATCTAAAAAGTGTTTCTTTTAATCTTAAGAGGGAAAGAATTAGCAGTAAGCATTATCAGCACAGTCATTACCTTTTATGAAACCTCTGTGTATTTAAAAAAGATTTTGAAATCATGCGATATATCAACACCCATTTCTTCCCTTAAGAAAAATAGCCCTGTGGAGTAGCTGTGGCATCCTCGTTGTTATAGGCATATGCATGTTATAAAAATGAGCCCTCCTGAGACTAACCTCCAGAATAAATGCAAATGAAACTTTTGTGTGGTATCCAGAGTAAAATGTTGACTTGTGGCCACTGTTCCATTTGTCGGCTGAGCTATTTTTTTCAGAGCTAAAGAACACACACATCTTTTTCTTTTTTCTCCCTGAGAAGACAAAAAGAAGGACAAAATGCAGAATTGAATTTTACTTTTTAGCTCAAACAGGATTCCAGAGAAATCACAAAAAGAAACTCATGTTTTGCTCATTCTTCAGTTCACTTGAAAATAGCAGCACATCAGCAGAAATGCAGAAAGTTTTATCTTTTATTTTGAACTTTTTTTTTTTGGTCGCAGTTTGACATAGAGAGAAATCTACAAGTCTATTAGAAGGCCCTGAAAAGCAGGATTTCAGGAGAGACAATACAGCCATCTCTGCCATCATGGCATTGCTGTCTAACTGCTGTAGTAACTGGGTAAAGGATAGGGGAAAAATATGTAAGAGGGACTCTAGGCTCTCATTCTCTCTTTCTTTTTTAAACCTCAAGAAAGTATAAAATGGATGTCTTCTCTGGAGTTTTTCTAGTAAACTACTTTATAAAAACAGATTTAAATCTTTCAGTTTTCTATCCATGAAGGTGGTAAATATGATTGCCATTTTATCCATTTTTATTGTAAATGAAACAGAGTTCAAACTGTCTGGCTGTGCGTCATTTGCTGGACCACTGCCATGCACTAATGCAGACGCCCTACTGCGAGCCCAAAGAAGAACTATACTTTGATTCACCAGATTGTGTTAAATAGTCCAGCTGTTGAGATTTGAAAGATAGTTCTCTTCGAAGTGAAATAAAAATGAACTTGGCATTTATTCCAGAGACCATTTTTGTAGTGTTTGGCAATCAGCTTTTCAGAGGTAGCATTTTATAAAATAACTCTCACTGCTTAAAAGTTACATTCACTGTAACATTCAAAATGCCCCACCTTGTATTATCAGTAAAATTAAGCTTGAGTGATATGCAGAATTTGCATAAAATGAGCATTTTCCCCCTTCATTTCATGAGCTTTGATTGTTTTCAATTGAGCTCAAAACCATATCTATTAGGGCTTGTTTGGGCATTAGTTAATATGAATTGTGGCTGAAACGTTAGCGAGGATGTTGATGAATATAATTGGAACACAGAAAGTTGGTTTTGAAAGGAATTTCACTGAATACAAACAAAGATGTGTTTTTAAAAATCTAAAGTGCTAAATTTTCATCCCTTGTGAACACTGAGAAGTTCACCAATTCCCTAAAGTTCCACAGGGCCAGAATGATTTTCAGTTATAATTCACCCAGCAGCAGTATATTTGAAGCAAGTCTCCCCTTTTATCAACAAGTGATACCACCTTTGAAATTCAGCATGATATGGCTATTTTCTTGGTGGAGAAAACTAGTCCCTGCTAGGGATGGGCAGGTGATGTTGGCCCTGGAATGGATTATATATTGTTAAATTGTTTGGACTTGGTTTTTTAACCTACAGAAGTTTCTGAACATGAGCTCCCAAAGTCACCCATTTAAAAGTATTTCAGTGAACTGGATTTATCAACAGCACCAAGTAGTAATGGGTGGAAAAGAATAGTGGCCTTAAAATCAGAAGACTTGTGTACAGAATATGTGTTATAAAAGAAGTCACTGCCTAAAATGAATGGATTGGACTAGGTGGTCTTTAAGGACCCTTCTAGCCCTTAACATCTATGACTCTACAAAAATAGCACTAGAATGGGGATAAGGAAACCTAGGTTTCCAGGTACCAGCTCTACTGTGTGACTTTCCCCAAATACTAGACCTCAAGTGCTCATCTGTAAAATGAAGGTATTATTTTGAACGATCTCTTAGGCCACTTTTTAGCTTAAAATTCTGAGACTAATGTTATATTTTGCCACCCATTCCTCTAATTAAGTTTTGCAATATATATAGGGCAAAAAAAATGGAGAATTTCCGTAAATATTGTATTTTTTTAACTTTCTCCCATCGTCTTCATCCTCCTTAGCGGATTAATAAAAGAAGACAAAATGAAATAAGAGTAGGTAACAAATACTTTGTAGCACATGAACTTCTGCTTTTGGTGTGATCAAGACAGTGAAAGCTGGAGGGGTCTAAGTATTATTATCAGGCTACTTTAAGGAAAAGGAACTGCCAACTTGGTATTTCATTAAAAGTGAAAAATCTGTTTCTGTTGTTCACCCTTTCCATGGAGGAAAAGTGTAACCCCTAATGAAGAGAGAGAAATATGGTTAAGTTATATAGACTATTCTAAAATGAATGAAGGCCAGGCTCTACCAGGAATTCTTGACCACCAGCTAAACACTTTAGACTTGGAAGTGAGAGAATTCAGCAACAAAATCAGACTGTGAGTAGGGAAAAGCTAAAAGAAAAGGAAAATTAAGTGTTGATAACATGAAGCGATTCACATTTAAAAGCTACAACTTGTCCTCCCACCCAGGAAAGATCTTAGAATAGAGGCAGAGGAAAAATCATCCATCAGAACTTCCATGGTTCAGAGTATCATCTTTCTATAGAGAACATGTCCTTCACAGATGACATGGTATTGTAGGAAAAGCAGTGGGCTTGGGAGTCACTGAGTAGGAACCAGCCAAACTCTGGGACTAACTCTGTGGAACTTTCACAAATGACAGCACCTCACTGGTCTCAGGTCCATAATCTATATGATGAATTATTTTTACATTACATTATAT
>NW_025388949.1:0-3521 GCF_016433145.1 Gracilinanus agilis | reverse complement strand
CTCTCTCCCTCTCCCTCTCCCTCCCTCCCTCCTTCTCTCTCCCTCCCCTCCCTCTTTCTCTCTCTCTCTCCTTCCCTCTCTCTCCCTCCCTCTCTCCTCTCTCTCTTTTCTATCTCTCTGTCTCTCATCACCTCATTTGTCTTTCTATGTTTGATGAGACCTAGAGCAGTGATGGGCAAACTACAGCCTGCAGGCCAGATGCGGCCCCCTGAAATGTTCTATTCAGCCATGCTACATTAGTCCCAATCTGATGAACACAGTGAGTAGGATACAATACAATGAAACTTCAAAAGAGTTGCCTTAGAGACAGACTGACAGATGAGCATTTCTTTTCCTTTGGCCCCTCTTTTAAAAGTTTGCTATTAGGTTCACAGGCTTCTTAATCTTCTATTGCAGGGGTCGGCAATGTATGGCTTTTTCTGCAGGAGCCATAAAGTCCATTTTTTTTTTCAGGCGCTGTTATAGGAGCGGCACTGGGAGCACTGTACGGTTCTCATGAAATTACATTTTAAAAAATATGGCGTTTATGGCCCTCACGGCCAAAAAGGTTGCTGATCCCTGGTCTATTGGTTTGAAGATAGAAAAACAAGGTGGCTGATGCCTCACGGGCTGGGCGTCAAAGCGTTGAATGAAGGCCATTCGGGTACCATCCTGGCTCCTCCCCCCTTGGCTGTCCTCTGGAGTTTTTCTGGTCTTTTCAAAATGTCCCCTCCTTCGCCAGGAGCTGAGTCTCCCTGAAACGTCCCAGAGAGTCCACCTGCATCCTTCCTTCTTTTCTCTGGAGCCCAGCCATGGCAGAAGGAAAGATGGGAAAAACAGGAACCAAACTCACGTGGCGCCCACCGTGAGGCCACAATGACACGCAGCCTTCCTTCAGGGTTGGCTCGTTTACCAGCTTCCTCCCAGGCTTGCCTCCTTCTTACCTGTCCAGGTGCTATCACAACCCTCCCCCCATCTTACATAGGTGGTAGCTGAGGCTCAGAGATGTTCAGGAACCCAGCTGGTGAGTATCCAAGGCAGAATTTGAACCCAGGACTTTCTGAAGTCTAAGCCGAGCACTCCCTTCCCTCTCCCCATGCTTCCAGCTTCAAAGTCCAACAGAGGACCCTGCTGCCCATGAGTAGGGGTAGTGGCCGAAGGTCTGATCTCCTTGGAAGGAGGAAGTCCTGGGAGGGGAGAGTCCCTCTCCTAATGCACCTTCTCTGGAACTTATTCTCTGAGAGTCGGTCAGAGGCGGGATAGAGACAGTGTGGTGCAGTGGACAGAGCCAGCCTCGGAGCCAGGAATAGACGATTCGCCTCACCAAGCCTATCAAACAAAGTAAATCGCCCCCGTATTCAAGGCACAGACTTTTCGGTTCTGGAAGGCAGCTGGGGACAAACTGAGCGATCCCTTCTGCTTCTCAGCTTTGGGAGATGGAGCATTTACAGCTGAAGAAACTGAGGCTCCTAGAAATGAAGAGCTTTCCCAGGGAGGGCCGAAGCTCGTTTACATGCCGTTTTATCTGGTGGGCGCGAGCAGGCTTTCTTGTCCCAGGAATGGAGCCCACAAGGGCTCCCCCTTCCAGCTTGAGCTCACACTCTGGAATTCCCGCCAAACGTCTGGCCTTCCTGTCTTCTAAAGACGCCCCGTGTCCTCCCTCCTTGGCACCTCCTTCTCTAGGCCTAGAGTATGCTGCCTCCCTCTGAATCCGGCCTTCGAAGCCCGCCTTAAATGCGCCCTCCCTGATGAGGCCGTCTCTGGCTGCCTCTGGCCTCGCCTGGGACCCCAGAGCCCCTGCTAGAAGGGGGGGAGACGCCAAGCACAGGGCACCTTTGCAGACGGGCCCCCCACACCCCCCCATTTGAACTCGACAGCCGTGGGTGAGCTGCTCGCTCTCTCCAAGACCCTCCCAGACAGCAGAGGTGCTTCTGCCCTGCCAGGCGGTGCCCTCTGCTCCCCGCAGGCCTTTTCTTTCTGGCTGGCGCCGAAGGATTCCTCTCCCATCCCAACTCCCCCTCCAGCCTAGGAGAACCCGGGGTCCCCCCCACAAAGCTAAGGGGTGCCTGAGGAGGATGTTAGGGAGACCAGACACAAAGACAATGGATGAAGCTGGTCCCTGCCCTCTAGGGGAGTGCAATGAATGCTGAGAAAATGCTAGATTTGCCTCCAGGAGAGTCCTGGGTTCAAATCCTGCCTCTTCCATGTCACTCTGGGCACTTCCTTGAGTTTCCTCATGGATAAAATGGGGCACGGAAAAGGGAGGCGCGGTGCTTTGTATGTCTAAGTGGTTAGGAATTTGGGGAGAGAGCCCGCAGTGGGGGGAGACGTCCCCCTACGAGAGGGGGGGGCGTCTCCTCCCGCCAGGTCCTGGCCCAGCTCCGCTCCAGAAACAAAGGAAAACGAGTCTCTCCTCAGAGAAGTTTCCCCTCCCCAAAGAGAGAGAAGCAGGAATGCCCTTTGGTGTCTGCACCGCCGAAGCCTGCCGTGGGGCTTCCCTCTAAGACCCAGAGGTCAGGAGGGGCCCCCGGCTCTGGGGGAGCCTGGAGGGACAGGAAGAAGGTCCATCTGGGGGGCCGGAAGGGCTCGGCCAAGAAGAGCCCTGAATGTTCAGGAGAGGGTGGGGAAGCCGGTGTCCATAAGGAAATGGAGACGGCCCTGCCCCAGCTGGACGCGGCATTGGCCGTGTCGCCCGGCCAGGCACGGCTCTCAGAGGGCAGCCCCTGCGGGCTTTCTCCCCAAATTCCTACAGCTTAAACTTGCAGCCTGACTGTGTATGTGCTGGAGAGGGAAGGCTTACAAAGCCTTAGAGTCAGGAAGACCCGAGTTCAAATTCAGCCTCAGCCTCTGCCTGCCTCATCTTCCTCGGCTGTAAAATGGGGATAATAACAACACCCGCCTCCCAGGCTTGTGGGAGAATATCTGTATCGGGCCTGGCACACAGTAGGCGCATGTTTATCGCCCCCCTCCCAAGTGAAATAAACTGGGGCAGGAGAGCCAGACCCGGAAGCCTGGCTGTCAGTCAGTCAGTCAACAAGCACTGGGCTAAGCATGGGGATGCTGAGGGAGATCGAGGCCTAGTCCTGGCCCTCAGGGTGCTCACATTCTTGGGGGGAGAAGAGAGAGAAGAGGTGCAGGGTAAATGGGAGTGACTGGGTGGGGGAGGTCAGCTTTGGAATGTCGGGGCATTAGGGAGCCACGGATGATTCTCTCGAAAGGGAGAGGCATGGTCGGACTCAGGTTTCGGGAAGCGAAGAGTGAGGAGAACAGCCCCATTTTACCGATGAGAAAGCTGAGGCCTGGGGACCAGGCGCTGGGGAGGTTGGGCTGGGACTGAAGCTGAGGTTGCCATGGCAATAGACGCAGGCGGGCGGGAGGGATTGGAGGAGGGACTTGCGCGTGACGTAACGGAGCGCGCGACACCTCCTCCGCTCGCTCCTCGGAGTCTCATCGGCGCCCTCCCTCCCGTGGCGGTTGTGCGCCGGCGCGGCCTGGGGAGAGCGCGCGGGGAGGGGGCCGGTGCGGCGCATGCGCGCTGTGGG
>NW_025388948.1:0-5746 GCF_016433145.1 Gracilinanus agilis | reverse complement strand
TCTCTCTCTCTCTCTCTCTCTCTCTCTCTCTCTCCTTCCTCCCTCTCCCTCTCTCTTCCTTCCTTCCCTTCCCTTTTGTCTTACTATCAACTCTAAGACAGAAGAGTGGCAAGGGCTAGGCAATTAGGGTTAAGTGATTTGCTCAGGGTCAGTTAGGAAGTGTCTTGAGGCCAAATTTGAACCCAGAACCTCCTGTATCCAGACTTTGAACTCTTATCTACTGTGCTACCTGGCTGCCTTTAAATTCTCTTTCAATCCTGTTTTTTCCCATTGCACCACCCTGTCCTTTGAGTGAGGGAATCAGTTTCATTTGTTTACAAGCAAAACTAAACATAATTTTAGGAAAAGCTTTCTAATCTAGGCCTAGAGCTTTTACAAATGCTGCTGAATTTCACTTTACATAATGTGGACATTTTTGAGGAAATTACCACTCAATTTGACTCATCCAAATTCAGTTTTCCAAGTAGGGGCTGAGGCCCACCAATACTCAAAACACTTTCAGACATACCTGACAACAGGGAACAGAAAAGTACTTTGGTGATCCAGCTGCCAGGTTCTCTCCTGGGATATAAAACCCTCAGGACCAATCTTGGAATATAGCTAATATGGATGATGATTGTCCAGAAGTGCTCCCGTTATCTGAATCTGCATTACATATTTTCATCATGTTAGAACCAGTCATTGTATTTTCTAGAATTATAGCTTCGAATAATGTGAATGTGAATCCTTATTATATATGGCCACGTCTCATTATTGGGGCTAATCAGAACTTAACTGAACTCGTAGTCAGTTCTGCATTCTGCATTTTAAGAAAAATGCTGATAAGCTGAAAGTGTTCAGAGGAAGGCAGTTGGGATGGCGAAGACTCTCAAGTACACAGTACATGAAGATCTATGGAAAGAACTGTAGCAATTTGACCTGGAAAAGGCTTGAGTTATTAGGGGAAGATAAGGTAACCATTTTTAAATAAGAAGAAAGAGGAATTAGATTTGTTTCTGTTTGGTCCCTAGCAAGGAACAACAGGTAGAAGTTGCAAAAAGGCCAATTTAGCCTTAATGTAAGGAAAACATTTCTATCAATTAGAAGTTTGCAAAAATGGTGACCCCAGGCAAGTCACTTGATCCCATTTACCTAGTTTGTGCCTTTCTGTCTTAGAGTTGTATCTAAGAAAGGGTTTAAAAAGAAATGTATTCTGTGTCTGTGCAGGGAGTTACCATACCAGTAAAAAAGTACAGTGCTATTTTATCTGCTGATGAGAAACAGTGCTGTATATTTCATGCAGATAAATCAAGTGCTTTGTAGGATTTCGAATACCAGCCCCTCATGGCAGAAAATGTTTTAGTATTACCTGTTGCAGAACTGGAAGGGACTTCCAAGGCCTGATTTATTCATCCAAATCATACCTAAATAAGAATGTCTAACCATATACTTCACAAGTTTTTACCCAGCCTTTGCATGAAGACCTTCAGTGCTGACTTAGTAGGTGGGACTAATGTGTTGCTGTGGCTCAAAAAATTCATGCCCTTGCGGCCCAGTCTTGTATTAGGCCTCTCCAGATTTGCTGGAGAGCATGTGTTGGGAGTATGCATACCTTGTTGGCACAGACCAGGATGAGTTTGTGTTTAAAAGTGCCATGGCCTCAAATAACCTGGGATCTCTTCCAGAAGCACATGAATAGAGGTGCTTGACATGCGTCATCAAGCAAAATCTATTCAGGAAGAAAATAGAGGTTTAGAAGTAAATTTTCCCAAAACGGTCAGTTTGCAGGCTTGGCCACCGATAACATGTTTTTTCTTTACTTTCAGTTAGAGTACTCCACTCAGATATCCAAGTTTTTTAGATTTAAGCTGCTAAAAGAAATGCAATCTGTTTGGAGGTGTCAGTGTTTATGTTTTACAATAAACAAATTAAAACAACCACCACCACCACCTGGCCTTTTCTATGACCCAAGAATATCTATTAAAATATCTGGCATAGTGAAAGAACTTGTCAAATTGACTAATGGGGAATAGTTTAAAGTTATTTAGTTTCCATGTTGGAAACTGTTTTCTAAGAGAAATGGGAGATCATCAGTATGAATTTTTGTATGTTCAGAATAATGCTACATATTATATTTTTAGAAGATACATGTAAATAACTGGGACTCACACTGTCGATGGATCTTTAACATCTGTTTAAAAGCAAAATTGTTTCATTTTCATAAATACTTTAACAAGAATATTTCTAAATTACAGTAATGTTTCATAAGATAAATTTGACGTATTTTGTACTATACTGTACTGTATTTAAGGTCAGTTATGAATTTTTGTTTATAAGGAGTATTTCGGTCAAAATTCTTGCTCTAAAGTAGGAATTCTTCAATGTTTAATCCCTCAAATTATCTTTTTGGTTGTTTCCTAGAATGAAATTTAAAGACTGTGGCAAAAATTATATATAAACCACTTTGTTTAAAGATTCAAAACCTGATAGTTTTAAGAATTGCCCTTAACACAAGGATCAAGTTTCAGTTAAAACAGGTAATGTGCTTTTTTTTTTTAAAAAGGGAAAGCTGTTGCTTGATTTTAAAAAACAAACAAAATTTTGTTTTTTGACAAAATACTCTTGGCAAACCACAAAATATTATGACTTTCTAAAACTTCCTTGCTAGGTTATTAAGTAAAATGTCTAAAATGCGTTATTAGGGGCTTTGATGGAATCTTATGCTTACTTGGTAGGGATCATAAAAGGATTGTCTGGCCCAGCCTCTGATTTTAGAGATGAGGAAATAAAGAAGTGGAGTGACTTCCTCCAGGTCACAAGTGCTACAGTGAAAAGAAGGCTAGACTTGGGAGTTAGGAAGACCCAAGTTCAAATCCAGCTTAAACACTTATTAGCTATATGGTGGACAAGGTCACCTAATCTCTCTGAGCCTCAGTTTTCTTATCTGTAAAATGTAGATAATAATAGCACTTATATCCCAGGGTGTTTGTGAGGGACAAATTAGATAGTACATGTTTGCTTTGAAAACTTTAAATAGTTTTATACATATTATTATTATCATCATGCAGGTAATAATAATAACTAGCATTTATATAGCACCTGCTGGGAGGTTGGTATTATTTCTTTTTTTACAGGGAGGAAATTGAGGCAAATAGAGGTTAAATGACTTGCCCATTGTTATGTAGCTAGGGTCTGTGGCAGGATTTGAATTCAGTTTCTCTGACTCCACATCCAGTACTTTTTTCCAGTTCATCCTGATGATTTTAAATTTTGCTGGGTCTTCAGCACCTTCCTTTAGCCAAGAAGCTTCAAAAGTTGAGAACTGAATGGTGCCTGAATTCTATGTTAGGAACTCACCATGATCTTTACCCAACTCAAGTGAGAAGAACTGGTAAGACAGAACATTTCTGATTTGAATGGGCCGATTGGTGGTGGCTTGTATCCAATTATGTCCTCTTCGAGTAAATTCTCTGAACTTTTCCCCCTCAGATTATTTGCTCTGATGGATCTCTGATTTCCTTGGTGTGGGTGCTCTATCTCTCAATGCTAACAGTAATCCTTCCAGACCTTCTTAGAGATTCTTGTGTACAATCTTTCCATAAAATCCTCCACAAAAGGCCTTATTTAGGGTCCTTCTGTTCTGAAAGGTAACTTTCTTTTTCCTACAGCCTAATTGTTTTTCATAGTATTTAAGTCAGTATTGTTACAACAAATGCTCTATTTTTTCTAAAGTCCACAAGTATGTTGGTACAGTGAGAAAGACAATTACAACGAAATGAGTCCTTGCAAAGGGCCCTTATTATCCTCGGAACTACTACTATAATTTTACTTGCTTTTTAGGGATAGGTTGCAGGCCCTGAAACTGATTTTTCTTAGTTTTTTCCTAAATTCATTACATTTAATCAAAGCTTCAGAGAAATTCCACTAAATGTTCAAATGTAGTAATGTAATGAACCACCACATGCCTATGGTCTCTGCTTTACCAAAATAGCTGAATTCTATTGTAGTTGACCTTTGTATTTCAGATAAAAATAGATCAGTATCTGGTTCAGTTCAGTGTAATTAAGTCTGGCATGGCAGATATGACCTTTAAGACACTTTAAAAAAGTAGAAATGTCTACTTTATGACTTGTTCAAGGATGTATTTCCTGCTGTTATCTACTTTATTGACCCGCTCCCCCCCGCAACTGCTATTGTTCCAGGGTCAAGGAATACCTGAAACAGTAATTATACATATGAAAAATATCTTGTTGCTATAAAACGTCCAGAAGAGCCCTTTGGGGGGGGGGAGTTGGGGTCGGGGGTGAGAGCAGCCTGTCGTTCCACCACTAATGTGGGTGAAAGCAGGGATGGTTCATTGGAAACCTATTCAAAGCTGATAGATCACGTTCATGTACAATGTGCCTAGACTGCTAGGAACACAGGAAACATGTTACTGAAGATTTATTTAAGGGGGAAAAGTATGCTCTCGAGAGGAAGTGTGAAATAGCGACAGAATGACCTGGCTCAAGTTTTCCCTGTGTGACTCCAACAAGTTACTTAACCACTCACTGCTTCTAGGTCATCCTCTAAGACTGACATTGTGGAGCAGCTGCTGATCTGCATTGGTAAAAGGGATTCCTTATGTATGACCTCTCTCTCCCTCCCCGCTGCGTCCCCAAGTTCTCTATATATTACGAGACTGGAAAAACCTCAATTTAAAAGATTCAGTTAAGAAAGGGGCCCTAGTGCTATTCAGAAACATAGACCCAATTCTGCTATGAGGCATCATATCAGATCAACTTCCTCTGTCTCCTGGGATAATAATAATAGCTCCATGCTAGGCACTATGCTAAGGGCTTTATAATTATTATTTCATTTGATCCTCACAACACCCCTGGGAGGTAGGTGCTATTATGACCTCCATTTTACAGAGGAGGAAACTGAGGCAGCCAGGTTATTTGACTGAGGTCTAATCTGAAATTGGGGTCGTTATGACTTGAAGCCCTGTGTTCTATCTACTGAGCCACCAGCTGCCATAGGGCAGTATTCTTTTAGCAACAATGATCAGGTCTTTTTTTCTCACTGCTTCATACTTTTGGTCAGGATCTAATTTGGTCCAATTTCCCTAAAAGAAATGGGGGCCATGGCAAATATGAATAGCCCAATTATTGCAATTAATTTTGTAATTCTGGAGTAACCTGGTTTTTAAAACTAGCTGTCTCATCAAAGGCATCTGTTAAATACATATGTTTGTTTCTGATGCTAAATTGCTTTATTTTTAATACCATGAGTTTGGTGAGATTTGTGGTACTGAAAGCTTCACATTCAACCCCAGAGATATCTTGGTTCTCGTATCCAAAAAACTCCCCAGAAACACACATTTAAGATAAGGTGCTAGGTTGTTACTAAAATTATTAATGACATACCTGGTAATTCAAAGTTCAGATTTATTATTTTAATACATGTTCTATCTTTGGAACACTAAAATTGATCATTCCAAAGTTTAACTCATTAAAAACACAATTTACAAATATTTAATGTGCCCTGAAAAAGTTCCAAGTTAAGAATGAAAAAAATATATACACTATATATAATCAAATACCACTGTTATAACTTTAAATTCCATCAGATCCTCCACATTCAGTGGTGCTGATTTTTTTTGGTTCTTCAAGATCTGAAAGAAAAAGATATGTGGACTTTCATTTTTATTCTGAATTTTCCTTCAAATAGAAAAGGTATATTATATATATTATATAATAAGGTATATTTTTTATATATATATCTC
>NW_025388947.1:0-6623 GCF_016433145.1 Gracilinanus agilis | reverse complement strand
CCTCCTTCTCCTTCTCCTTCTCCTCCTTCTCCTCCTTTTCCTTCCTCCTCCTCTTCCTCTTCTTCTTCTTCTTTCTTCTTCTTTCTCTCCTTCCAAGTTTTCTTGACAATCTGTCTTTTCCTTCCTCTCTGGCTTTGTAATCTCATCAACCCCCATCCCAGGTCTCTGATTGAGATTGCTGAGTCAAAAGGTAAGAACAACTTATTGTTTTCTTGAATGTCAATTCTATTTTTTCACCTCCCCCCACTATGGTTTTAGGGATTTAAGTGCCAAAGAGCATCGGTGATCCAGAAGGAGGCCACATGCTGAAAGATTTTACTTAGGAGCCATTGAGCTTTGGTGACATCAAAGCACCATGGGGGTTTGTGCAAGTCTCTTCTTGATTTGGTGACCTGGGACTGTTTACAGGTATATAAACTATCTGTTTTTGGTACCTGGAGGAGAGTCAATATGTGGCATGTGAGTGGGACAGCTGAGATTTAGCTCTATGCATCCGGTCTAGGGAGGAGTTAAGCTAAGGAGGAAGAAAAAGTCAATGGGAACAAGAAGACTTAGTTCTTGTCCCAGGAGTTTGTGGCTTTATATTTACATTTTTGAGCCTTGCATTTCCTCCTTGTCTGGCATGTGCTCCTTTCTCACTTACAGCTCAGAGGAATCAAAGTTCAGCACAAGTGCCATCCCTGCTTGCTATAGCATTCTCCTTCTTATGGTGTATCCATTTTGCTTATATTTTGCACTTAATTTTTCTTTGTACATATTGTTCTCCTTGTAAGAGAATGTAAGCTCTTTGAGAGCAGAGACTATTTGTTTGTTTTTTTTTGTTCTTTGTGTCCTTTGTACCTAGCACCGTGTCTGGCACATAGTGGGTGCTTTATACATACCCATTTACTTATTGAAAAATCACCACCACCACACTGCCTCATATCTACTGCTTTGTATCTCATTTTCCAACTCTTTTTTTTTTTTAAACCCTTACCTTCTGTCTTAAAAGCAATAGTTTTTGTTTTTTGTTTTTGGTTCCTAGACAGAAGAGTAGTAAGGGCTAGGGAATTTGGGTTAAGTGACTTGCTCAGGGTCACAAAGCTAAGAAGTGTCTGAGGTCAAATTTGAACCCAGGACCTTCCATCTCCAGACCTGCCTCTCAATTCACTGAACCACCCAGCTGTCTTCTTCCTCCCACTCTTAATGTTATATCTTCTCTTTGCCTCTATCCCTTCTACTTTCTCTAGCATCAAATGTGAAAATAACCTCTTGCCATCCATTTAATGCCTGCTTGCCTCCTAAAAGAGCCTTCACAGCCAGAAAGGCATGTAGGAAAAGAACACAACTGGGAATCTGGAGGCTTAGGCTCTAATCAACTTGCTGCATCACCTTAGGAAAGTCACTTAATTCTCGATTTTTTTTCAAAGGGAAAATAATACTTGCCATGTTTATCTCCGAGGGTTGTAAAGATCAAAAGATATAATATATACATCAAAAGCATTTTGAAATATGCAAGCTGGTTGTTTTTCTTATCAGCCTCTTCCAAAGAAGAAAGTCTTTTCCCTGTGCCCATAAAGGAAACAGGATCTGCTCCTCATTTGAACACTCCCAGCCTCCCCCATAGTTTACATGCCATTTCCCACGCCCAGAGTTACCTTTTCCCTCCTCTCTGCTTATTGATGTCCCTCCTCCTTTTCAAGAACCAGCAGGATGGCATGGCACCGGGGAAAGTGCATGAGAATCTTTGTTTTACTTGTCTGATGCGATCTGGCTCTAACTGGCTGAGTGACCTCGGACAAGTCACTTTCAAAGGGCCTGATGATCCTCTTTTATAAAAATGAGGAGGTAGATAATTTACATAATTTCTAATTTTTCTAATAATAGATAAATTTAGATAATTTCTAAAAACCTTTCAAGCTTTATCTAAAGCACTAGAATTTCTGTGGGGGGAAAAATTGTTCTCTTGTCGAAACCTTCCAAGACTAAGTCCAGAGTTTGCTAACCTGATTGCCTCCCATGCCTTTTATCTATTGAATGCTTGCATTTTCAGTTTCTAATTTACTATTTGGCATGTGTCAAGAAGACTTGGGTTCAGATCCTTCCTCCAGACACTTAATAGATGTGTGACCCAGGACAAGGCAGTTAGATGGCTCCATTAAATAGGGCATTGGGTCAGGGAGACCCTAGTTCAAAAGTGGCTTCAGATACTAGCTATGTGACCCTGGACAAGTCACTTAACCTTGACTTGCCTTAATCCATTGGAGGAGGAAATGGCAAACTACTCCTGTATCTTTGCCAAAAAGAGATGGATGTGCCAGAACAACAAGGACCCAGGGCAGCTCTCAATCATTCAACCTCTGTTTCCTCATTTGTAATATGGGGTTAATAACAGTACTATGTCACAGGATTGCTGCGAAGCTCAAACGAGCCAACGTGCTGAGAGCTTTGCCAATCTTATACATGGTGAGCTATCTTCCTCCTGCAAGAGGTGATAGACTCGGGGTGCAAACTGAGACTGCATTTTCCAACATGGCCAATGAGAGGAATTTGTTTTATATGACTGCCTGTTTGTTACAGGAACTTTTATTCTTTCTTCTTTTTTAATTTTTGGGTGGAAGGAGAGGAAAAAAGCTTGCTAATTGAAAAATAAAAATTGATAAAGTGAAACGAGGAGGTTGGACCAGACCAGAATTCCCTTCTTTAAGTCAAGAATTTAAGACATTGTGGCATGATGGAAAAAGGACTGTCTCGAAGATTCTACAGGCTGTTTCCCTTCTTTATTTTCCAGTTCGTATCCGCTGCTGATGCATTCTGAAGCCAGTTTATTGAGCATTAGAGAAAATTAGCAAAAAACACGGGTGGGTTCTGTCCCCTGAT
Organism: Gracilinanus agilis; assembly: GCF_016433145.1. NCBI lineage: Eukaryota > Metazoa > Chordata > Mammalia > Didelphimorphia > Didelphidae > Gracilinanus > Gracilinanus agilis. The sequence goes on along the minus strand of NW_025388947.1, from coordinate 3,764 downwards.
TCTGGGGGGAGATTTAAGCCCTTTGCCTTTCGGTAGGGATTTGAGCTCTTAACTGTACCTTCTGTGTAACCAACTTATAAGCCTTTAGGCCCAGGAGTGTGTCTTTGCATGTACCATTATGGCTGTGCGGTGGCAGCTGGGGCTCGGCAGAATTTCAGGAAGAATTTATCCTGGCATCTCCATGAGCCCTTTTCCTCCCCTTGTGTCTGTCTTCTGATGCATCTGAATTCATTTGGTTCTATGGAGTTTGTAGAAAGTCAATGTGATGTAATGGGAAGAGCAGGAGACCTTGCTCTTAAGCCAAGGCTTAAACTCGCTGGATCAATGTGAGCAAGTTACTTCATCCCTCTGCAGCCTCAAATTCCTCATCTGTAAAATGGGGGTAATAATACTTGTTGCAACCTTCCTTTCAGGGTTGTTGTGAGGAAAGTGCTTCTGCCAACTATTAAGTGCTATAGAAATATGTTATTCAGGGGGCAGTTAGATGGCTCAGTGGATTGAGAGCTAAACCTTAGAGATGGGAGGTCCTGGGTTCAAATATGACCTCAGATGGTTCTGAGCTGTGTGACTCTGGGCAAGTCACTTAACCCCCTTGCCTAGCCTTTACCACTCTTCTGCTTTAGAATCAATATCAGTATTGATTCTAAAATGGAAGGAAAAGGTTTAAAAATAAATGAATAAATAAACAAACAAATAAATGTGTTATTAATAGGACTTTAGATTTAGAAATGGAAGAAGGAGCAGCTGGATAGCTCAGTGGATTGAGAGCCAGGTCTAGTGTGTAATTGGAATCTGTTACCCTAAAAACTACAATTCCCAGCAGGACTACAATTCCCAGGACCCTACTCACTTCCTGTAGCCAGGAGATAAATTGGGTAGAGTTTGGTATCTCTGGCTCTTTCTTTCCTGTGGTGGCTTTGGTGGGGTGGATCTTTTGAACAGGTAGATTAGCTTGGGTATGTGTTTTTATTTTGTTAGATAATTACCTTTTTATTCCTTTACTTCTAGTAATTATTAATAAATCTTATAAAATATAATATTTGAAGTTATTGTATATTAATTTAATTTTACACTAGAGATGGGAGGTTCTGGGTTCAGATCTGGCCTCAGAAACTTCCTAGCTGTGTGACCCTGGGCAAGTCACTTAACCCCCATTGCCGAGCCCTTACCTCTCTTCTGCCTTGGAGCCAATACACAGTATTGATTCTAAGATGGAAGATAAGGTTTTTAAAAAAATAATAAAATAAACTTGATTCCAAGACAGAAGGTAAAAGATTTTTTAAAAATGAAAGGGTGGGGATTGGGGGTTAAACTAGATTCTATGAATAGGAGCCAGGAATCCTGTGAGTCCACAGGCTTATTTAACAAGTAGCTCCTTCTAAACTTGTCCCCAGCCCTCTAATGATAACTGCTGGGAAGAGAATGATCTGAGGAGTCATAAAAGCCCTAGGGTGGGATTTTTCTCTTTGACTATCTGGCTGTCATTTGGTTTCTTTTAGGTCAGCTTTAACTTCCTTCCTCCTTCCTACAGAAGCTCTTCTGCATTGGAACCAAAATATAGTATGAATTCCAAAGTGGAAGGGAAGAATTTTAAAAAAAGAAAAAGAAATGGAAGAGATCTTAGAGATCATCTGGTCCAACTCACTCATCTGAGGCATTTCAATCATTTCCAACTCTTTGTGGCTTTACTTTCCATCTTAGAATCAATACTGTGTATTGGTTCTAAGGACAAAGAGAGGTAAGGGCTAGGCAATGGGGGGTAAGTGACTTGTCCAGGGTCACCCAGCTAGGAAGTGTCTGAGGCCAGAGTTGAACCCAGAAACCTCCTGTCTCTAGGCCTGGCTCTCCAGCCACTGAGCCACCGAGCTGTCTCCCTGTCCCAGTGTTCTTTTAGGAATTAAATATATAATCCGTTGGGGTTTGGGTTTGAAAATATTATTACAAAAATGGATAATATCGAAATAGGTATCGAGTGACAATACACTATAACCCAGTGCAATTGCTTGTCAGCTCCCGGGAACAGGGAGGGAACACAACATGAAATATGTAACCTTGGAAAAATATTTAAAAATAAACAAGTAAATAAATAATCAGGTTGCTGAAACTGCCTCATCTTCAACATGGACCAGAGTCCTGACCGACTCTGCCTTTCTTCTACAGTCAGTCCCCTTTTCTGGGTTGGCCTCAGCTGATTTAATGACTCTAAATTACCTCCCGGGGCTCATTCACCCAGTACAGTATTTTCCCATTAGGGAAGGTCGGGTGTGCGGACGTGCCTCTTGGGAGCCTCCAACCTAAATGCTTCTTGGGCAGGAGCGGGAGAGAGGAGGGAAGGCGGCCCACATGTGGCCCTTTGGTCTCCCAGAGATGGATCCGCAGACCCAGTGTCTGCCCAGAATCGCTGCTCACGGTGCGGTTGGAGACAGTTGGGCCACAGCAGGCGAAGCCAAGGGAGTAGCAGATTCTTAGGCATAAGCAAACTTCTACCTTCAAGAACCACAGCGACGCCTTCCCTTTGAATAGTATCTTTCACCTTAGCAAAATATTTTCACTAACATTATCTAATCTGATCCTTATAACAACTGTGGGAGAAGAGAAGTAAACAGAACCAGGAGAAACAACATATAAAAGAACTTCACTTATTTAGGAGAAGACAAGCTGAACTCTGGCTAATTGCAAAGATCATCTTGGTCAAAGACAACAGAAAATGAAACACGTTTCCCTTCTTTTTGGAATTTGGGGGCTGAATATCGCATATTCTGTTCAAATGCTGTTGTGGGGGGGGATAGGTTTACTTAATGTTTTCCCTGATAGAAGGGAATGATAGGAGGGAATTTGAAAGGAATAGGGAATTCTGTTGGAAAATTTCTGTGGTATGAGAATAAAGGGGATTAAACTTTTAGAATATTTCTATTTTATTCAGTTACATGTGGATAAAATTTTTGACAATTATTTTCTGATATTTTAGGATCCAGAAATTTCTTCCTCCCTCCCTTCCCTGACTTCCCGAGGTGGTAAATAGTCTGATATAGGTTGTACCAATGCTTTCATGCAATATATGTTTCCATATTGCTCATGCTGTGACAGAAGACACATTCCACACATACAATAAAAAACTCATGAAGGAAATAAAGAAGGAAGATGGCATAAGGAGATTAAATTTTTAAAAAATTCCTTTGAATTAGTAAGGCAGTTATAATCCCTTCTTTGCAACAAAAGAGTTTTTTTTTTTTTTTTAACCCTTAACTTCCATCTTGGAGTCAATACTATGAATTAGCTCCAAGGCAGAAGAGTGGTAAGAGCTAGGTAAGGGGGGGGGCAGTGACTTACCCAGGGTCACAAAGCTAGGAATTGTCTGAGGTCAGATTTGAACCCAGGACCTCCCATCTATAGACCTGGCTCTCAATCTACTGAGCCACCTAGCTGCCCCCTAGCAAAAAAAGTTTTAAACTGAGGCCCAAGAATTAAAGCAACCCATCCAGGCACACGGTAAATAAATGGTAGCCCCCCATGTCCAATCCAAGTCTTTTCCCGTTAAAACATAGTGCTCATTTTCTGCCTTTTGGGAAAGGAAGATGTAGTGGTATGATGGCCACTGGAGGAAATAGAGGATTATCTTGGTGAAGATCTCCAGTGGGCCAGGTCACAATTCTTACAGTTTTAAGCTCCTAAGTACATCCCCTGCTGTTCTCTAGGGGAACTAGTCCTGATTTAATGCCTTCTTTTTTATAATTAAAAATTTATTTTATTAATTAATATATTAT
>NW_025388946.1:0-6286 GCF_016433145.1 Gracilinanus agilis | reverse complement strand
AGAGGGGAAAGAAAGAAAACTTATAATTTTTAAATTTGCCTTTTTAAGGGTCTCAGTGAGATCTAATTATCTGTACTCCTATGTAGAGAAATGTTATGTATAATTCTCTATAGTGAACTCTATTCACTATTATAGTATTCACTATTATAGTAATCAGAAGAATAATTCACAGGGTTAGGGAGGAACACTAAATAATCTAAGATGACATGGGGAATGGGAAAGAGGGGGTGAATAGCAGGGTACACCAAGAGAAACATGAGTGAATAAGAAAAATAGGATATTCTATTACACACAAAGAGGGCATGGGAAGGAGAGGGGACAAATACTATTATAAAAAGGAGAGGAAGAGAGCATTAAGAGGCAATAATCAAACCTTACTCTCAGTGTAATCAACCCTGAGAGGGAAGAGTAGCTATACTATCCATTGGGACATAAAACTCTTATCTAACCCTTCTGAGAAAGTTAGAAGGGATAAATCAAGGGGAGCAGGGAAGTGGGGAGGTCAAAAAAAGGGAGGGGAGAAGAAGGGGGAGGGAATTCATTAGGCCTTTAAAAACAAAAAGAGGGGGGAATATAAAGGGGGGGGAGAAAGGGAAATTAATCAAGGGAGGGGATAAGGGATAGTGGCTCAATAGCAAACCACTGGTTTAAAAGGAAAAAGTATAAGAAAAAGGGGGTAGGAATAGGGGAGGTTAGGAAAATGTCAGCAAATGCACAACTGATGATCATAACTCTGAATGTGAATGGGATGAACTCACCCATAAAATGGAAGCAAATAGCAGAGTGGATTAGAAACCAAAATCCTACCATATGTTGTCTACAAGAAACACATATGAGGCTGGTGGACATACACAAGTTTAAGGTTCAGGGCTTGAGCAAAATCTTTTGGGCGTCAAATGAGAAAAAGAAGGCAGGAGTGGCTATTATGATTTCTGACAAAGCCAAAGTAAAAATAGATATGATTAAAAAAGACAGGGAAGGTCATTACATCCTCATTAAAGGTAGTATCAACAATGAGGAAATAACACTGCTCAATATGTATGCACCAAGTGGCATAGCACCCAAATTCATAAAGGAGAAACTGGCAGAGCTCAAGAAGGAAATAGATAGTAAAACCATACTAGTGGGAGATCTAAATATTCCACTTTCAGATCTAGATAAATCAAACCGAAAAATAAATAAGAAAGAGGTAAGAGAGGTGAATGAAGTCCTAGAAAAATTAGATTTAATTGATATGTGGAGAAAAACAAATAGGGACAAAAAGGAATACACCTTCTTTTCAGCAGCACATGACACATTCACAAAGATTGACCTTGTTATAGGGCATAGGATCATTGCAAACAAATGCAAAATAGCAGAAATAATAAATGTAATCTTCTCAGATAATAATGCAATAAAAATAATAATTAGTAAGGGCACCTGGACAGGAAAATCAAAAACTAATTGGAAATTAAATAATATGATTCTCCAAAACCAATTTGTCAAGGAAGGAATTATAGAAACAATGGACAATTTCATTGAAGAAAATGACAATGATGAGACATCCTACCAAACTCTGTGGGATGTGGCCAAGGCGGTACTCAGGGGAAAATGTATATCCTTGAGTGCATATATTAACAATTTAAGGAGGACAGAGATCAATGAATTGGGCATGCAACTCAAAAAATTAGAAAGCGAGCAAATTAAAAATCCGCAGATCGGGCAGCTGGGTAGCTCAGTGGAGTGAGAGACCGGCCTAGAGACAGGAGGTCCTAGGTTCAAAGCTGGCCTCAGCCACTTCCCAGCTGTGTGACCCTGGGCAAGTCACTTGAACCCCATTGACCACCCTTACCAATCTTCCACCTATGAGACAATACACTGAAGTACAAGGGTTTAAAAAAAATCCCCAGATGAAAACTAAATTAGAAATACTAAAAACCAAGGGAGAAATTAGTAAAATCGAAAGTAAAAGAACTATTGAATTAATAAATAAGACTAGAAGCTGGTACTTTGAAAAAACAGATAAAATAGACAAAGCACTGGTCAATCTAATAAAAAAAGGAAAGAAGAAAATCAAATTGATAGTATCAAAGATGAAAAGGGAGACCTCACCTCTAATAAAGGGGAAATTAAGGCAATCATTAAAAACTATTTTGCCCAATTATATGGCAATAAATATAACAATTTAGGATATATGGATGAATATTTACAAAAATATAAACTGCCTAGATTAACAGCAGAAGAAATAGAATACCTAAATAATCCCATATCAGAAAAATAAATTGAACAAGCCATCAAAGAACTCCCTAAGAAAAAATCGCCAGGGACTGATGGATTCACAAGTGAATTCTATCAGACATTCAAAGAGCAACTAATCCCAATACTATACAAATTATTTGATAAGACAAGCAAAGAAGGAGTCCTACCAAATTCCTTTTACAACACAAATATGGTACTGACTCCAAAGCCAGGGAGATCAAAAACAGAGAAAGAAAACTACAGACCAATCTCCCTAATGAACATAGATGCAAAAAGCTTAAATAGATTACTGACAAAGAGACTCCAGCAAGTAATTAAGAAGATCAACCACCAAGATCAGGTGGGATTTATACCAGGAATGCAAGATTGGTTCATCATTAGGAAAACCATCCACATAATTGACCATATCAACAGTCTAACAAACAAAAATCACATGATTATCTCAATAGATGCTGAAAAAGCCTTTGACAAAATACAGCATCCATTCCTATTGAAAACACTGAAAAGTATAGGAATAGAACGACCTTTCCTAAAAATAATAAACAGTATATATATACCTAAAACCATCAACAAAAATCATATACAATGGGGATAAATTAGAAGCCTTCCCAATAAGATCAAGAGTAAAACAAGGATGCCCATTATCACCTCTATTATTCAACATAGTACTAGAAACACTAGCAGTAGCAATTAGAGAAGAAAAAGAAATTGAAGGTATCAAAATAGGCAATGAGGAGACTAAGCTATCACTCTTTGCAGATGATATGATGGTCTACTTAAAAAATCCTAGAGAATCAACTAAGAAGCTTGTAGAAATAATCAACAACTTTAGCAAAGTTGCAGGATACAAAATAAATGCACATAAATCATCAGCATTTCTATACATTTCCAACACACTAGAGCAGCAAGAAGTAGAAAGAGAAACACCATTTAAAATCACCCTAGACAATATAAAATACTTAGGAATCTATCTACCAAAACAAACACAGCAATTATATGAAAACAACTACAAAACACTTTCCAACCAATTAAAACTAGATCTAAACAATTGGAAAAATATTGATTGCTCTTGGGTAGGATGAGCTAACATAATAAAAATGACCATTCTACCCAAATTAATTTACCTATTTAGTGCCATACCTATCAAACTACCAAAAATCTTTTTTACTGAATTAGGAAAAACTATAACAAAGTTCATTTGGAATAACAAAAGATCAAGAATTTCAAGGGAAATAATGAAAAAAAAATGTGAAGGAAGGTGGCCTAGCAGTACCAGATATTTAACTGTAATATAAAAGCAGAGATCATCAAAATAGTGTGGTACTGGCTAAGAGAAATGAAAAAAATGAAAGAAGGGGAGAGTAATGAATGCTGGAGGGGATGTAGCAAAACTGGGACATTAATGCATTGCTAGTGGAGCTGTGAACTGATCCATGCATTCTGGCTGGCAATTTGGAATCATGCTCAAAGGGCTATAAAAGACTGTCTGCCCTTTGATCCAGCCATACCATTGCTGGGTTTGTACCCCAAAGAGATCATAGATAAACAGACTTGTACAAAAATATTTATAGCTGCGCTTTTTGTGGTGGCAACAAATTGGAAAAGGAGGGTATGTCCTTCAATTGGGGAATGGCTGAACAAACTGTGGTATATGCGGGTGATGGAATACTATTGTGTTCAAAGGAATAATAAACTGGAGGACTTCCAGGTGAACTGGAGAGACCTCCAGGAACAGATGCAGAGCGAAAGGAGCAGAGCCAGAAGAACATTGTACACAGAGACTGATATACTGTGGTAAAACTGAATGTAATGGACCTCTGTACCAGCAGCAATACAATGACCCAGGACAGCTCTGAGGGATTTATGGTAAAGATGCTACCCACATTCAGAGGAAGGAATGCAGGAAAGGAAACATATAAGAAAAACAACTGCTTGAACGCATGGGTCGGGGTGGACATGATTGAGGATGTGGACTCAAAACTACCACACCAATGCAACTACCAACAATTTGGAAATAGGTCTTGATCAAGGACACATGACAAAACTAGTGGAAATCGGCCATGGGTGGGGGGATGGGGGGGGCGAAGGGTAAAGTAGGAGCATGAATCATGTAAGCATGTTAAAAATGAATATTAATAAATGTTTAAAAAATTTTTGATTTGAGGCATTATTTAAATGTTTTGAGCAAAACATTTGGGGAGTTCAACGGGATGCTTGCCCCTAATCCATCATCTTGACTCTATTGAGAGCCATCTTAATGAAGGTATTTGAGTGGAGGATATGAAACTAATTTAAGAGAATATTTTAGAATGATCTCCTACATTGGACTAAACACTAAATAATATGATTTTAACCTCCTTTCAAACTCTGAGAACATAGGTCAATAAGATAACCTTCTTACCAAATATACATATCAAAACACCAACTCCAGTCTACTTTTCAGTGTGGATATTTAAAACAATATCCCTTGCAATACTGATTTGTATGAATTTCATTGGGAAAGCTTTATAGTTATAGTGAGTACTGTATGATGAATAGCAAATAGTCCTTTATCAAGAATACTTCAATAATCTCATTATCAACATACAGAGTATTTATTTCAGTGGCCTAATACAGAGCATCTTTATCAGAACAGATATAGACACACACAGACACATACACACATACATATGTACATGTATAAATATATACATAAAACATATATAATTTAGATAATCATAGGCAATGCCTAATAAGTTAAGTCTAGATTTAAATAGGTGCAGATAGATGAAAGTTTGTTAGGCTGTATACTAGTCCACAGTCTTATTACATCTTTTCCCAATTCCCCTTTTTCCCCTTGATATATGCTCTGTTCAATGATGGTTCTGCCCTTTTCCTAGTGCACAATGTCATCTTAGTAGTCGTAGAGATCCTCAAAAAGATGACTGCCTTCCTGCGCTTATTAGACCTAGTACCAGAGTAGCCATCCTGTTTCTGAGGGTTATTTTCTGGCTCTACAGCTTTCCCCTAAATATCATTTCCAATTGGGATTTCCAATTCATCTCACATTCCTATTCTATATTAGTCTTGGTCTTTCAAATAAATATTCACCCTTGTATGGTATATCACCCAATCCAGTGTGTTGGGCTGGTAAGGTAAATTATTTCTAGAATGGAGATTCCAGTGCTACATGTCCTATTATCATGATGATGCAGTTGTCCTATTGCCTACTGTGAAATTCTGTCATCACAATTCATTACATAAATTCAACCTTTCCATAAAAATTCTATCTTCTGTTTCTCTTGAACTGAGGCTGCCTAGAGGCAACTGGAGATTTTAATTCAAATACAGCTCAGATATTTACTTTCTAAATGACCTTGGGCAAGGGGGAAATGGAGAACTGAATAGATATCTATATGGTGCCTATTACACGGCAGCCATTCTGCTTCACACTTTCCAAATATTATCTCATTAGTCTTCACTATAACTGTGAGAGTTAGGAACTGTTATTATCATCATTTCACAGTTGAGGAAACTGAGTCTGTAAAAAAGTAAATGAGTTGTTTTGACTGAGGCTGGATTTGAATTTAGCTCTACCAGATTCCATGCCCAGCTAATTGTTTGGGGGGATTTTCAGCCTTCTTGGTGATTTTCCAACAAGAGACTAACCATCATTGTAGCCCTGGGAAATCTTTGATTATAGCCTAAAAGTCCTATATAAAGGTTACACTCTTAAGGAGTCGTAAGTGTTGTTAGATCCTTATAAATTTGCTCACCTGGGCATTCTTTATTTGATCTTCTGCTTCAGAAAATTAATTGGCTTTTTTTTACTGCTTTAAGTTTACAAAGTACTTTATCACAACAAACCTGTGAGGAAGAGAATATTTGTGTAATTAGTCCCTTTTTATAGATGAAGGAACCAAGATGCTGAGAAGGTAAGTGATTTGTCCACGGTCATACAGCTGGTGTGTATCAGAGCTGTTATTTGAACCAAAGAAGATCCTGGTATGAGCACAATAGTGCCTTTTGGGTGAAGATCAAATGAAATTATATATATATATATATATAT
>NW_025388945.1:0-6928 GCF_016433145.1 Gracilinanus agilis | reverse complement strand
ATATATATATATATATATATATATATAAGAATTCAGGTTAATGGAGTTCTCCATGAAAAGCTAGCTGTACTAAACACATTTTGTCCAATTCATTGTAACAAAATAATAGATTATAGATGATAAAATAAAATAAGATCTTTAGCATTTAAAGTTTTCATTTAAAATTTTAAAATATTACTTTCTGCCACTCAAGCAGGAGTTACAGTAATTCTATAAAAGTTCTTGATCAACTTTGAGGAAAAGCACTGAATAAAATTTGATAAAATTTTTGGTGTGATAAATTGAGTTCAGGACAAAAAATTGAGAAAATAGTAAATAAGAACTGTCATAAGATTTACTAGCAAAACAAGACTAAACAAAACAAAAAAAAATTCTTACTAAATTCCCTTAACTAATGGACAAGTATTTTTCTGCATTACATTAGAACAACTATGTCAATCTTGTCTTTCCATTTACCATTTTGAAATGTCTGTGGTGTTATATAAGTTAAGGAATCAGTTCATTGTTTCTTTGACACTCTTTTTTATCTTCCAAATTTTCCAAAGACAAATTATTTTGTGCTCAAGTTTTAGGTGACACTGTGTTCTTTCAGCTGCCCTACTGATCCTTCTTGGCATTTGTTGGAACATTCCTTGTCATGCTTGGCATTTCTAGTCTTAAAGTGCTTTTGAATTGATTGTTTCAGTCACTATATTAAGAGATTTCTTTTTATCTTCTGGCGATAACAATGAACCCTCATTTTCCTGAAGCTGGACAAATTCCAGTCAAGTAATTGCATTCTAACTTTTTGACATTATCCTGTAGTATCTGTTCTAAACTGTTGAGTAATTTTCCTCAATGTTAAACATGATGTTAATGTTAATCATTCACTGTGGCAACATTTCAAGGCTTGAAGGAATGATATTTGTACAATGTATAGATTTGGTCTTTTTGTATGAATGTTTGTGAAGGTTTTCAGAAATGTAGATTGAATAAAACAGCTATGTTTTCTACCTTCACTCTCTTTTTATCACAATTCATCATCTTCACTATCCGCGTTGTTCTAAAACATGGTCACAACTGTGGCTAAATGCCTGGTAGAATTTTTTCTGTTTGCTCATTGCCCATTTCACTCAGGGACTCCAATAATACAATGCCACTTTCTAAGTATTTTGTGGCTTAAAATTTAATCCAAACCCTAGTTTACAAGCTTACATCAATGTTCTAATTTTCTAGTCTTTCAGAGTACACACAGTTATAAACAAGGGCATGTAATTCAATATTAACAGAAAAATAACAGAATGTTCTTTCAAAACCTCTGCACTTGAACTACCACCATAAAGCTAGAACTGATCGCAATAAATATATCCAACTTCAGAGACAACAGCTATAAGAGTGGAACTACAAAAGAATCACAAATTAGGCAAATACACATGAAGAATATGTGTAACAAGAGAACATGTAAAAGCAGATAACCTTGTGCCATTAATAATGTAGAACTTCCAATTTGACCTAAATTGGATTTTGCCTGTCTGCTCTTCCCCATTAGATGTTCCATCAGTCTCCATTATTCCTAATTGGCCATTAAGTATCTCTTCTTGCTGGTTTGAGTTAACTAACTGTTTTCAAGAACTCTGAAGACTATGCCCATACCACATAGGGAATGCTATGATTAAGAAGCCTTTTCTCTACACCAGAGGACTGAAGCACCTTTACTTAACTTTAAGCCACTTGCTTTCAGTCAAATTGCATCACAGAAGGTAGCCCAGGCTAGGCTGATATTTATACTTTGAGAACCTGCTGGTGAAGAATCCAATGATATAAAACCCATAGAAAGGATAATCTGGTAGAAGTGAAGAGCATGACTGCTATCTGTAAGGATTTGAAAGATTTCCCTATGTAAAAAGTAATTAAATTTTATTTTGATTTTCCCTAGAAGGAAAGATTAGGGGCAATGTTTGAAATATCCACAAAAATAAATGTTAGTTTGATGTAACAAAATAATTCCTAGAGTTACTCTGAAGTGAAATGGACTTCCTTGGGAAATAGTAGGATTCCCTTCATTAGAGATCTTTAAACAGAGATTGGATGACCACTGACAGAGATGATATAGAGATTTTTTTTCAGTTTTATATTGGTCTAGATAACACTGAGATCTCTTTCTACTCCAAAATTTTTTGAACTTTTAAAAGTTCTCTCTTGTATTCTGATTTTCTTTTGATAAAAAGGATGATTTAGCCTCTTATGTAACTAGTTTAGTAACTTACATATAGTTATTTAAAAAAACTTCTTATTTTCCATTTTAAATCATTACTGGGTATTAGTTCCAAGCCAGAAGAGCAGTAAGGAGCTGGGCAATGGAACTACCAATTACTATCATAAAAGTACATACCATATAGACTTGAAATTACCACACCAATGAAACTATCAACAATTTGGAAATAGGTCTTGATCAATGACACATGTTAAAACCAGTGGAAATGCACATCGGCCATGGGGGGGGGAGGGGGAATTCAGGGGGTGAAAGGGAAAGTAAGAGCATGAATTATGTAACCATGTTAACTTTTCAAAAAAATAAATATTAATAAATGCTTAATAAAGTACATACCTAAATTCTTAAACTACCCACAAAAACAAAACAATGCATTAAATAGCCCAAGAGTCAGAATAGGAAAAGGTTGGACTGAACTTTTACGTGACATTTCCCATTTTCCCTTACTGAGTTCAGCTCACCTTTTATTTTTCTCCCATTTACTAATTCACCACAGAGGAGCTGGGGGTCAATTCTATTTCACCTCCAAATCCTAGGAAAATGATTTCCAGCAATGCAATCATGGTAAAAGAATCCCACTGCAATAAAACAATTGGAAGTTCTTGTATGTCCACTTGGGTATGATTTTGCCTTTATTATCCATTTGAATGGCGAAAGGTAGAAAAATATCCATATCTATGCTGTGGAAACCAATACTTTGGAGAGGACAGTTTGGTTTTGGGAACTGACTTAACAATCAAAATGAAATGACTTCTTGAACTACTGAATTGTTTGTAGTAAATGATTATGAAGATGAGTAAAATCTATTGATTTTGCAACACATGTAAACTGTCTCTAAAATCAGAAGTTAAAGTGCAGCAAGGTCAGAAGTTAAAAACTTAATAATAAATATTTGCGGAATTAGAAGAACAGGTATTTTTGGACTTTAGAACTGAGTAGGATTAATTATCTTCCTTTGGGCTCCTTTCTGGAGCCCAAATGATAACCCTAACCCCATCCTCTAAATGGGACTTTGACAGTACAATTGGTGGGAGGAGGGCCCTGAATATCATTCCAATAAGTTGTGTCTAAAAAGAGAACCCTTCAAAAACCAAATCAGAGTACAGAATACACTGCTTGGCTACCAATTCCTGCCATCATCTAAATCTTTAAGGCAGCATACCCTAAATCTTCAAGAGCTGAGCTGACAACGTCATGCCATTTTTATTTCCCACCATACAAAATCTGAAAGTATTTTAAGAGAAAACCAAGTCCTGGAATACTCTTCTTTCTTCCAAAATATAACATGACATCAAAGATGCAATCCACTTTCCTTCTTCCTCTCTGAAGTTATTTTTTTTAAGCTTAAAGGTAGCTCACCATCTAAATCACTATGAGAAGTTTTTAGCCTGTTTTCTTTTTTTTTTATTGCAGTCATATTATGTTCTACTTCTTTGCTGGATATTCATTCTGCTCCTATTCTTGGTGCTTGTCATTTTGACTGCCCCGGGCTAATGCTCTCCAGCTTAAAAATATGGGTGGAAGAAAATTGACTTCTGGCTCTGATCATAATAGTACAAATGGCAAGTGTCCAGGTCTCCTAAAGTGCCATAACACAGATAATAGTTGCATGTTTGGGATTAAATGTGAGGCAGCAGGAGCACCTGCAGTTAGTGGGTCCCTGCTACACGCTCAGAGGGGCTTATGTTACTAAATTATAAGATAGATTCTAATAGGAAAATTTATTTTCAAATAAAAGGACAGAGTTGGATCATTATTCTGAAAAATAGGAACAACACAATCTAAATTATGGGAATGGTTTCTACTTGCATTCACGATATGTATTTAAAGTGAAATTGTTCTAGCTTAGTTTTAGCCAAGCACTTAGGTTGTTTCTTTTTTTTCACCATAGAACTTTCATCAGAAATCCATTTATACGCATATGTCAAAAGAACTAAAACCCTTTACAACTTGGCTCCTTCCTACTCTTTCTAGTTTTCTTAATACTGTAGTCCCCCCCCATATAATCTTCAGCTATCCTGTCTATTGGTTGTTCCTCACACAAGACCATCTATCTCTTGACTCCATGCATCTGAATTGGTTGTTTCCCACATGGGCCAAGGATATTTTGCTAGCTCATCTCGACCTCCTACTTTTCATTGTTTCCTTCAAAGCTCAGCTAAAATCTCCTTTTCTTCCTTCTTCCACCCCACTTAGCACTCTACCCCTCACTCTCTTTCCTTGGAGTTTCTTTATAAAAATAGTTATTATACCATTATATGTACAATGATTTGTATATTCTTTCCCCAACTAGAATGTGGGCTCCTTAAGAATTGGTTCCCCCTTTTTTTTGCCTTTACTTATATTCCTTTCCTGATTTCTACAGTGTCTAGAATTTAGTAAGCAATAAACATTTGTTGATTGACTCTAATAAAAGTTGAAAAATTTTGCTATAAATTAAAAAGGTAAAGTGTGATAATTTTTTAAGTGTTGAATTCTAAAGATCATTAAAAATGTGATTTTTTTAATTTTTTAATAGCAGTGCAATTAAATATATGTGGGCTCAATGATTACCAATGAAGTTGCAAAATATATACATTTCACTGGGTGTTCTGACCGATAACAACACCTCTATCAAATTCACTGACCTGTGGGAAAGAAAATACATTTTCTCTAAGAAGAAAAGCCTTAGAAATCTCTTACTTCCTCGAAGCAAGTCTTGCCTACCATTTATAAAAACATGACAAGTTTTTCCATTCCTAACATCACCTGCAACAAGACTGAAGCTGATATCTCAGTTATTGTTCTTTCTGATTTGATATACTTTGTCATTTTCATACCTTTCATAATTTCAAGAGCCACAAGATCCGAAATATTGCAGACACCTCTGCACATACTCATGAGAAGTGTTGCATTGGACAGCTATAAATGGCAATCATATTCACACATTTGTGTCATATCACCTACCACCTGATACTGAGACAACAAATTCTGACTTTTTAATGCGGTAATAAGTCAATCACAGCTCTTAGGCTTAATAATGAAAGCACCATGCCAGAGGAAAATTACCAGTGATTTTGGTAAAAATGAATGTAAATGAGAAAATCTGGTGTCATATATCATTGACTTTTTTTTTTAATAAATAGCTCCATTAAATGTATTTTAATGGAAATGTACTACACAACAAAACTATTCCATTCAAAGCTTTCCTTTAATTTTAGTGGATATTGGTGGATGTAATAATATGTGTGAAAGCCTTAAATATTAGCCCATATACAGTTAGAGGCAGAAGGCCATTAGAACCTCTGGAACTCACTAGGGAAATGGGCCAGACTTCCTCTCTTTGGGTTCTTTGTCTTTTAAAAGGAATTGTGCTTTTCTCCAGGGGCTAAAAAATCAGAGTATTGAACTACTGAGGGAATTCACAGTGGTCTGAGTATGGAAACCAAGTTGCTACTAAAATCCTGAGTTAATATTGAGAACTGAATCATTATAAACTGATTTGGGGCTGAATAGAACATGTCTTTTGGTAGTGTGCATCTAAACCTTAGTTTAAGTAGTGGAGAAATTGGGCTTATGTAGGTTGGGCCTGGGGAAGAGGAAATAAATTGAAGACCTCCTCTGACTTTCACCTTAAGCCCAAGAGAAGAAAGAAACAGATAATGGGATAGGTACATAAATGAAAATTAAAGATTGCAACTTTAAGCAGTATTTTAAGAAATAATTAAAGTTTAGATTTCATGCCAATAAATTACAACATGAAAACAAAAGGTGGTCATTATTTTTTAAAAAATGGAATCAAATAAAAAAATTAGAATCAAATAAAAAAAGACTGACGTAGCAATCAAGGAAAATGAAATGTTTTGTGAGTGAAAAATGAAGCATATTTGAAAGTTTCTGGATGGTTGTTTGCAGGGAGCACACAAATAGATGCCTCTAGTCTCACTTTTTGCAAGCTCATTTCTGATTAGAAATAAATTTTCTCCTTGTTTATACTATTCAGTAGATGCTTGGGTTGCAAGATCAAATTGAAAGTGATTCAGTTCTTATTTTTTGGGGGGGAGGTTCAAAGTCAGGGAAAATTTTCACACATTTTTGGGAGTGCTTCTCAAGTGCAAAGAAAGAATATGACAGTTTGTGGGAGTGATAATTAAAGTCAATAATAACCTAGATGTATAACTTGACTCAGAGATGAGGAGAGATACTAGTTCCCTATCCAGATTCAGATACTCACTCATTTGTAAATCAGGCTAATTCTGATAATTATTCTCTGAGGGGTAGTGTGTGTGTGTGTGTGTGTGTGTGTGTGTGTGTGTGTGTGTGTATTGGGGTGGAGGGAGAGTCATGCAAAATTTCAGTACAATTGACCTATGGAAATGCACCTTGTAAGTATGATGTATATTGTATTTTTTGCCTTTTCAATGGAGGAGGGAGAGGTGAAAGAGAGGGAGACTCTTTGGAACTGAAAGTAAAACAAAAACATTTTTTTTGTATGTATGTGTGTGCCTTTGTGTGCCTTTGTCATTCAGAAGTCACATAAAAAACAAAACAAAACAAAACATATAAATTCCAATAAGAAATCATCAGACATTAAGTCAAAAGCTAATCTAGAAACCATGCAATCTAATTACCAGATGAATTAGTCCTAATGATAGGACTCTCTCTCTCTCTCTCTCTCTCTCTCTCTCTCTCTCTCTC